>NC_142014.1:77060539-77235792 GCF_049901735.1 Notechis scutatus | reverse complement strand
TTGGATCTTGTTGGAGGAGATGCCTTGAAGACTTGAGGACAGAAATATAATCTTAATAAGGCTTTAAAATATAGATTTGGACTCTTTTTTTTATTTGTTGTTTGATACCACCCTGGAAGAGGAAGGGGGAATTTTGGCTTGCTTGGATTTATTGAGGATTGTGGATTTTGGGATTGTTTTGCCTTTCTCTCGGAATATTTGGTTGGTGTAAGAAGGAAGAGGAATAAAGAAAGAAAAGATTTATTTATAATGGCTTTCCTTTTTTGAAGACCTGAGGGATGAATATGAGCAAACAAAAGCAGCCTGCAAAAGATGGCATGGAAAAAGCTTTTCTATTTCTAGAAATGGCGGCAGCTGGTCAATTACCAACAGACAATGGAACAGATGGAAACGGAAGAAGAACAACAAGGAAGAGCGAAGACGCCATCTTCATTGAATCCCAAAACTTATTTAAGGAAGAAGGAAGGAAGAGAGCAAGGAAAATGAAGGACTTAAGATTTAAAAAAACATTTGAGAAAAGAGAAAAATATGATGCAAAATAAATATAATGATAACAAACAAGAGAAAAGGGAACACAACAGAGAAGGGATCCCAGCAAGGCAGAGGTTAGAAGAAGAAGGGGGTAGGAAGATTTGGTGGGGGAAGAAAGAAAGGGAAAGGCGGAGAAAAGCCTCAAAGCTTTAAAATTGGATGGGAGAAGAGGATTTTTTTTTTAGAGACAAAAGGATGAAATATAAATTTCTGTAAGAAAGATTCTGCTAAGGTACAGAAGATGGTATTGTAACATTTATATTTGAAATAGTAAATTAGAATGGTTTAAGATTTAATAAGAAATTAAAATGTTGAAGTTTAAAATTGAAATGTTGAAGTTTTTAATAATGATTGATTTAATAATGATTGATTTTTGAAATGTAATAAAATATCGAAGGAAAGGAGGATACAATGTATTTAAACATTTTTGGTGGATAGAATGTACCAAGCAGAACCAAATTGGGTATTTGTTATGTCGAATTTTAATTTTACTAACTTAGGGGAGGATAGAAAGGCATCATACTCTGATTAGTGATTTCAGGAGAAATTCTTTTTATTATAAGAAGAGATGGAGAGATAATGAATGGGCAAAAGATACAAATTTAATGATTTAATTAAGATGGATTAAATAAGATAGAATTGTGAAGAAGAGTGATATGCGCTATTATTTTAGCCCATGCAAAGAGAGGTAACTGGGGCCAAGGTACTTTACTAAAAGATTTTTATGTTTGTTTGTGTTTGTTTGTGTTTTATGAGAATATTGGGAAATTATTGTAGAAAGACAGGAAAGATTTAATATGTAATGATTTGTTTGTTGTTGAAACTTTTAATAAAACTTGTTTTAAAAAAAAAGGAAAGGACTTCTGGGTCTGGCACCTTTCCTGCCACCAAATCCTCCAAAGTCTGCGGAGGCAGGTCATGTGGAAGTGGTTAAGCTTGCCTATCGTTCCTCCTGTATACAGTCCTAGTCTCAGTGGATCAGTGTAGTTAGCACTACTGCTCAGTAGACTTTGAGCTTTAGAGCAAGGCTTATTCTATGGCGGCCCTAAGTATATACCAGGTCTTATTTTCTTTTTACCCCTGAAAAACCAGCGAGGGCTTCTTTTCGGGAGGAGGTGGTCTTATGTCTTCCTTTAACCCCCCCATGTATCGGTATGAGGTGGGGGTGTTGAGCGACCCTTGTGCCAGCAGGCCATTCCACCATCACAAAACAGCTGCTTCAGATAGGGCGCTCAGGCTGCCACCTTCAGCAAGCATGGCGCTTTGCAGCCAATAGCGGCTGCAAAAGCATCAGGAGGCCAAGCGGCGCCCTCGCACCCTCTTTACCTAACGATGACGGTCGCAGCAGGCAATTCCGTCCACAGAACAGCTGCCTTGCGGGTGCCGCTCCAAATGTTACCGTATGGGCTGTTCCAAAACGGTAGTATATTCAGTGAACTTTATCCATCGCTGTGTTTCTGCGGATGGTGGCAGCAGCGTCTCCTCACAAAGCTCCTTCAAATCTCCCACGTGCAAAAAGCGACTTTCCAAGTCAGCCTTTCCACTGACTCACCCGACTCACCATGCCTGGGGCTGCCCTTTCCCTGGACTCCATTTCCAAGGAAGGAATAGTGCTGGGGCAGCACTGAATGGATCGGTTCCCCTTTACCTTCTTTCCTTATTCCCCACCCCCCCACCCTGTCTTTCCTTAGCTTCAACTTTGCTCCCTGAAAGCCTGCGGGCCACTTCTCTGGTTGAGCTCAGACAGCGCTTCGTTCTGGGAGAGACCCTTGGAGAGCTGAAAGCGGGCTGAGGGCGAGGGTAAAAGGCAAAACCAATCGCTTCCCCTTTGCCTTCTACCAAAAGCACTCCTCAGGCACGTCTCTTGTGACTTGTGCCGTTGAATGGGTGAACGGCAGTGTTATGGGTGATAATTTGGTTATTACACCAAAGATATAAAGAGAATATAAGAGAATGAGAATATAAAGAGCCGAACTGAAGCCATTTTGCGTTTGCAGTCTGAACTTTTAAAGTTCAGAACATTTATGCAATGTGTTTTCTGCTAGAAATTATACAAGATTGCAAAACTATGTACTTGGCACAAGTTAGACGAGGTATGTGCTGGGGCGCTCTGACATTAGACCTCACATTAAGAGATATTAATGGTTTTCATAAAATCTTCTGGAATTTGAATAACAGGAAATCTTATGGGAACATTGGAAGTTTTCCATGGAAGGTTGGAACTTTCTTATGAAAACGTATAACTTCTATATATGGAAAACGGGAAGTGTTCTGTAACCATGTGATTTGATAAACCTACATAAGCTGTATTCACTAAATGGAAGAGTCTCCTTCCTCCTAGAAAATGTTCTTTTTTTCTGGAGTAAAGGGGTCCGTACTGCAGTATTTTCCTTAATAAAGCATCCTATAGATCAGAATATCAAAAGTCTGTTGATTCATTTTATATGAATATCACAGGCAGCACCGCCATAAGCTTCATCACATCGGCAAAAACCCATGAAATAATAATACAATATTTAAAACGACGAACAGTTTAATTTCAATGGGAAGCGTAGGCCTGCTTTTGGCTGATGAGATGGTCAATTTCCGGTTCCCTATTTGTCATTGCCAGTCGTCACAAGGGATGCATTAGTCTGGATATGGTTGGAGATTTCAGGTGTTTCATTGGGGAAAAGTCTGTTCGCAGACATAGGTGCTGCCAAAGATGGTTACCATTTGGAGTGCACTGTGCCTGAGATGAAAATACATCTCAAAGGGGACAGGTGAATAGAAGAAGGCTGCTTGACTTGAATGCATCTTTCACGGAGTCCCAATTCGGCCAGTTCCTTTTGGCAAATCGGATCAACAGTTTCAGTGTCAACAGAAAAGGAAAAGCCCCGTGTCCTTTTCACGTACGTGAAGCTCTTGAAATCTCATTTGATACTCCCTTTGCGTTTCCAGTGATTTTTTTTTTGTTTGGGAATGCAACTGTTGGTTTTCAGTCAACAGCTTTTGAGTAGTAGGATGATGATGGCAGAAGCATTCGCTTGTTTGTTGAGGAGGTCCAATTTTATCACAAGTGAGCCTTCCCCTTTCCTTGAAATTGCACATTTACTTCTGTTAGGAAATCACTCCCTGTTGTTGTCCCTTTCATTGACTGCATGGCTGCCAGTTTCTCCGTTATTTTGAAGTCTGCAGTGATCCCACGTAAGAAGATGAGTAGCTGGGCAGTGTCTCATACATGCAGCTCTCATCCAGAGCCAGGAGTAAAAAAGGAAAATGTAACCGCTCTGTTCTTCAGCTGAAACTCCAAATTTCCTGCAATGTCCTCAACCCTTCTCGTCACAGTACGCGCGGGACAGAGGATGTTCTCAAATGCACCCTTTTTCTCTGGACATATTAACTCAGCAGAGTCCACCAAACACTCTTTAATAAACTCTCCATCAGAAAAGCGGTTTACTTCGTTTAGCTATTTTATGAGATATGACATAACTTGCTTTGGTAGCTGTATCTCTGGATGTGCTAAGTTTTGTAAAAAGTGTTGAGTTTGCAGCTTGGATAGCAAAATCTCCGACTCCTCTTGGTCAGACAAGTTCCTATATTTATCCTCATGTTTGGTCACATAGTGGCGATTCAGATTATAATCTTTCAACACAGCGACAACTGTACCACAAACTAAGCAAACGGCTTTGCCTTTGACTTCCTGTATACTTAATAACTTCTCTATTTTCGCTTGCATATCCCCTGGCCCTAGTTTCTGAAGTGTTTCTTTTGTGTGCCGGACCATGCGTTCTGCAAGTCCATTCGTTGATGGATGTCCAGGTGCCGAGAGGGCACGTCGTATCCCATTTTGTGCAAGGAATCCCTCAAACTTTGTGACTGTGAATTGAGGCCCCATTGTTTGATACTATTACATCTGTAAGGCCGTGCGTTGCAAATAGTTTCCTTAGATTCCTTATGACTGCCTCTGTCATTGTGGACTGCATAATACTGATTTCCAGCCATTTAGAATATGCATCCGCTATGATAAAAAGTGTGTGTCCCTTTACTGGCCCCACGAAATCGATATGTATCCTTGACCAAGGTCCCCTGGGTGTTTCTCACTCGTGGTTGGACGCTATGGGCGGCGCTGGTCGGTTCTCCTGACAAGGTGGAGACACAAGCCTCTATTTCTTTATCCATCCCTGGCTACCACACATAGCTCCTTGCTAGGGATTTCATTTTAACTATCCCCGCCTTCCTTGCATACAACATTTCCATTATATTGTCCCTTAAACTGTCCAGAATTATGACCCAATCCCCCCACAATATGCAACCTTTCAGTCTTGATAGTTCCGTTTGCCTGTTTCTGAAAGGTTTAGTTTCTTCAGGTTCCTCCTTTACAGGCCACCCTCTCCCTCCCTACCCAGTTCAAAACATATGCCAGAGTTCTGTCTCTTACTGTTGTTCTCGCGATATCAGATGTTGTTACTGGCATTCGTTGAACTGTCTCTATCAGGAGTCTGGTGGTTGCTGGTGCTGGATCCTTCTCTCAATAGGCAGGGGCATCAGCGTGAAGAAGGAGGTGGCTGTGGCTGCTCTGATGGGGCGTCAGACTGATGGGCTCTGGGGGCTAGCTCAGCCTGTTTTCCTCCAGCTTTAATGCCTCCAGTGCATCATTGGGAATGGAGGAGGACGTTAGACCCATATAGGTTCATCTACTTGAGGAGTGTTCAATAATTTTGAGAAATCAGGGCCAGATTGAAATATTTCCTGTAATATCCAGTGGGGCTGTGTACACCGCTGCAGAGGCACTGCTTCTGTACCAGGTCCGAAAACATGGGAGGAACTGGGATCACCTCTACTTCAACTACTGGTTGGTTGAAGATCAGATCCTCTGGTCCCTCTTCCGAAGGAGTTGGTGTGGTGGAAGGGGTTGACTTGTTTAGGCGTGAAATATTTTTTTGCCTTAAACAAGAGAGATCTGAAAAGCTGTGGCGGAACAAACCTGTAAAAACAGGTTGGTCAGGAGTAAGACCCTCATCGTCAGACATTCCCCTTTCTAAGGGGTCTGCTTCTGACAGGGGCTCGCTATCATGTATTGATCCCCATTCAGTTTCTTCCATTTGATCAATTTGATCCACTTCTTCCGCTTCCTCCTCCTCCTCCGGCCCTTGGAGGGGGTCTCCCCCTGTAAATGTACCTGGGTGTTATGCCTCACTTGTATCCACAGGTGAGCAATCACAATTCTGAAGTTCCAAAAATATAAGCAACCAAAACAAACCCCAAACAAGATAACTGCTGAAGTTTTTCCAGTCCTCGGCAGTAATTCCGTTATCTGTTTGGCAAACCTGAAGTGCCTATAAATCACAATGCCTCAGAGAATCTTCACAAGACTTTCGCTCTAACAAGACACTTTGCTTCTGGCAAATTTCTCAAGCCAATCCATTTCCTTTTATCCCTAAGGGGCGGAATTAGTCTCATTAATTAATCATTGGCTCGACGCCTCTTTTCCCAATTGAGATTGACGTCTCAATCTCCGTCTATTTCTCACATCAAGCCAGGATCCCTCAAAGTTTTCCTCCTCTCCTGAAACCTCTCGCACGTTTTCCTGATTATCTGCCACCGGCTGCTGCGTAATGTGAGATGGAGACTCGGGGGAGGTAGAGGACTCTGTCAGCTCCAATGAATTAGGTTCGTCTCTCATAGCCAAGTCCACTTCCTCATCCTGGTTACCCTCAAAATCACTCAGCAATGCAGGCTCAAATCTCACTGCCAGGTCCTCTTCGCTTGAGCTCACATCTGCCAATGGAACAGATTCAAATTCCAGAGTCACAACACCTGGGTATGGTGCTGCTCCGACCTGGTCAATGACCTCAGCGATTGAGACTCATGATCGTTGATCACAGGATATTCCCTGGTCATGACTGCGTGTTGAAGCCTCGCTGGGATTCCCTGGCGGATTGCCAGCTCCATCCAGGCTTTCATCCTCTCTGGAACCTCCTCAATAAGACTATCGCCTTGACAAAGACCAGCAGCCGTCGTAGTGAATGTGGCTTCAGGAGCCCTTCGCGTGGTCGGTATCCCGGGCACTTGGGCCTGTTGTCCTTGGGGAGCCTAGCTTCGCCTGGATGAGAGGGAGAGATCTAGGGAGGAGGAGGGTGTGAAGAAACACGTTAGTATTACTGGTAAAGTCTAATTATACTGAATCAGTACGCATTCTGATGTGATTAATTTCTTTATCTCTTAGAACGCTGTCTCTTCTTTATTCTCCCAAACCCAAGCTCCTTTCTTGTCAAGCACACTGGAGAGGTTCTGCCACAGTTGCCTTCTGTGGTAAGAATATATGGTAAAAGTTAATTAGCCCCAGGAAGGCTTGCAATTCTGTCTTGCTTTTTGGTGTGGGGGCTTCTTTGATTGCTTTGGTTTTACTGTCCGTGGGGTGGATCCCTTCCCTATCTATCAAATAGCCAAGGAATTCTACCTTGTCGGCTGCTAGTTGGCATTTTTCCTTCTTTACTTTAAGCCCCACCTCTTTGAAAAATACTTTATTAGTTTTACCTTTAAAAGCACAACACAACTACAAGTTATGTACAACAAAAAGACAAACAGGCCTTAGCATAGGCCAAGAGGGAAAGAGAGGAAAGCCTAAGAGAGGAAAAAGGGAAGAGTAAGGGAGGGGAAGGGTAGAGTAGGGAAAACAGTTAAAATAAAACCATATTTTGTGACTGTCTGTAAGATCCTTTCTTCTTCAAAAATATCGTCGGCAGTGCTTTTCTTTATCTCTACTTCGGAGGCCCTCGGCCATAGTTTTCCTAGAGGTGATCTATCTTTGGTTTAGCCAATTATACAAAGGATTCCAATTGTTGTAATAGGATGAGGATTCTTTATTTTTTAATGCTTGGGTTAGTTTGTCCATTTCGGTGCATTGTAAAATTTTCTGAATAACCATATGTTCAGTGGGGATAGAGGGTAATTTCCAGCATTGGGCGAATGCCAATCTGGCTGCGGTTAAGATATGAATTACAATATACTTCGATTTTTTGGGTATTTGTTTATCGAAAATTCCTAGAAGGAAGGACTCTGGTTTGTACTCAATTTGTTCCTTGGTTATTTCCTCTAGCCAGCGCCTAATTTTTGCCAGTACTTCTGGGTTTCCTTGCATGACCACCACATATGGAAGAAGGTACCTTCTATGCTTTGGCATTTCCAACAATTGGGGCTCGTGTTGGGGTGCATCTTATCCAATCTCGAAGGGGGCAAGTGCCATCTACCGTGTTTCTCACATAATAAGGCCGGGCCTTATTTTTTTGACCCCGAAAAAACGGCTAGGAAGTCTTTTCGGGGTGACTTAATTCTCCACCCTTGCATCCTCGGGTGGGTGGGCGGGCGGCGACAGCTTGGATATTCGGGAGACCTTCAGGTTGGGCCACCGTTGCTTTCCCTTCTCCCTTGCTGTCGCGGCGTTTGGCGCAGCCACGTGCGGCCAGTCAGGGCTCCTCCCTGCAACCGGAGCCCTGAGGAGACACTTGGCTTCAGGCGCTCCCGTCTTCCCTTTGCTTTCGAAGGTAAAGCGACTATTTTACAAAGCCTCCCTGCCCGAGAGGGCAGCCCAACCCCACGTGGGGAGGCTAATTTCCCGGGCCTCTTCCGTTCCTCCCCAACTTCCCTACGCTGCGCGCCTCTGACGCGCCGCTCCCTTCAGCCCAGCGAGCTCTTCCACCTCAAAGAAAGGCCAGGCGGGCGGCTGCGGAGCAGCAGCAGCGGGTCTGAGCCGCTCGCAGCGGAAACAGCCACCACCCTTAGCCCGACGCGGGAGAACGAGCGAGGTTAGCGCCCGCCAGCCCGGGCGAGATTTGGGAACGAGGGGGCAGGAGGAGGCACGCACACACCCGCGGCTCACTTTCCCAGCTTTGCCCAGCCCTTACGGCTCTGGCGCGGCCCTGGCGGGCAGCGAGCGCCTCCCCGCCGGATCCTCCGCTCATCCTGCCAGGGCTGCGCCAGAGCCGTACAACGCGTGTCGTATCCCCCGTTCCGCTAGGAATTTTTCGAATTCCAGCGAGGTAAATTGGGGCCCGTTGTTGGATACGAGGACATCTGGGAGGCCGTGGGTTGCAAATAGTTTGCTGAGTTCTTTGGTGACGGCCTCCGTGGTGGTAGTTCTCATGTTGCTTACCTCCAACCAGTTGGAGTAAGCGTCTACCGTGATGAGGAAGGTGTGTCCTTTTGTGGGCCCGGCAAAATCTATGTGGATCCTGGACCATGGTCCCCTAGGGGTTTCCCATTCCAGGATTGGGGCGGCGGGAGGGCTGGGTCTGGTTTCCTGGCATCTGTTGCACGCTGCCACCCAGGCCTCGATTTGTTTGTCCATCCCTGGCCACCAGGCGTAACTTCTGGCCAAGGCCTTTGTCCTAACGATGCCCGGGTGCCCCTCATGCAACAATTCCAAGACTTTTCCCTGTAATTTTTCTCCGAATAACAACCCGGTCCCCCCAAAGTAAACACCCTTTTTGCAATGACAGTTCCGTTTGTCGGTTCCGGAATGTCCTGAAGGTCTCGTTGTCGCCTTTTTCGACACCCCTTCTCTACCCAATGCAATACCCGCTACCAGATGTTTGTCTTTATTAGTTTCACGGGCAATATCTGACGCGGGTTATGGGTAGATAGGGCAGAGTCTCTATGCTGAGTGTGGTCGTCGTGGGTGCTGAGTCGATGTCGAAGTCTGGTAGCGTGCGTGCTCAGGGCGCCTGCGTGGGAGATTGTCTTACCGGTCGGTGTGTGTGAGCCGGTAACTGTAGGCTGCAAGGAATTCGACCACCTTGTCATTCTAGGGGGATAGAATGTTCGGGTGGCCCCTGTTCCCTGCCAGGATTCCCAGCAGCGCTTGTGGTCAGTGATGATTGTGAAAGCTTGAATTTGGTTAGCTGACTGCAGTTCCTTTCCGGTCAGGTGAGGGTCCCAGAGAAGGAAGGCGCATGGTGCCTCTTCCACGGGGAGTAATGAGTTGAGACGGCACGCGCCCCGATGACAGCGAGCGGTGTAGGTCTCGTTGTATTGGAAAGAGACGGCATCCGAGAGGTGAAGCAGGTCCTGGTTTGCTGGAAGGTGCGTTTCGCGCTTCCCCCAAAATCCATGGAGCCGCTTGTCCAGGAGCTCATGCAAAGGCTCTGCCGCGGTCGCTTCTGGGGCAGGAAAACATTATAAAGTTAAGCAGTCCTAGAAATGCCTGTAGTTCCGCTTTTATTTTTCGGTCTGGGGGCTTCCTTGATCGCTTCTGATTTTTTCCTCGGTTGGGTGAATTCCGTGGCCGATCTAGGAGGTACCCCAGGAACTCGACTCTCTCGTGTGTAATTGGCATTTTTCTTTCTTAACCTTCAGCCCCGCATTTTGAATTTGAGTTAGGACTTCCCTCTAGCTCTTTCTGGTTGGTTGCCGACACCAGTACGTCGTCGAAGTAGGGCACCACCCCCTTGATTCCTTGCAGGAGTCTCTCCATGAGGCTCTGGAATATTCCTGTGGCCACGCTGACTCCAAACTGGAGTCTCTTACAACGGAAAGCCCCCCGGTGGGTTACTATGGTTTGCGCCTCGGCCGTTTCTGCGTCGACCGGCAGCTGCAGATAGGCTTGTGCCAGGTCGAGCTTCGCAAAGACCTTGCCTCCCCCCAGTGAGTGTAGGAGGTGCTGCACTACTGGGACGGGGTAGGCGCTTTGGTGTAGTGCGCAATTTAGGGTGGCCTTATAGTCCCCGCAAATTCTCACTGACCCATCAGGCTTGACGGGGGTGACTATGGGGGTCTCCCACCGGGCATGGTCGATTGGCTCGAGGACCCCTTGTTTGACGAGCTTGTCTATTTGCTCGTCGATTTTTGGCCGGAGTGCGAACGGTACCCGCCGTGGTTTCAGGCGAATGGGGGGAACGCTGGGATCTAGGCTGAACGAAATAGGGGACCCTCGGTACTTGCCTAGGGTGCCGTCGAACACTTCCTGGAAGTCTCTCACGAGCTGCTCTTCCCAGTCGGCCTCCCGGACGTGGTCGATTCCCGTCACCTTGATTCCAAGCGGCGCAAACCACTGCAGTCCCAAAAGGCTAGGGCGGTCTCGGTCCACAATCGTCAGGGGGAGCCTTGCTGTTCGCCCCTTGAAAGTCACCTCGAACTGGCCAGTTCCGACTACCGGTATACGATTCCCTTGGTAGTCCTTGAAGATCAGGCTCTGGCTTTCCAGCCCCTTCCTGTGGATGGTGGGCACCAGGCGCTTTATTTCCCGCCATGAAACCATGGAGAGGTAGGACCCGGAGTCCACCTCCATTTTGCATGGCTCGCCCTCGATGCCCACCTCCACATATACTTTCCGGGCGTCTGTTCTGGAGGAGTGGCCGATGACAACCGTCTGGTGGGTTTCCTCTCTCCGCCTGTTCCCACCGTCTCGTCGGCCCCGTCCGTCTCGTCTCCATCGGCTCTCGGCTTGGCGGTCTCTGGGCCTGGGGGGGTGCCGTCTCGTCTCCGGTTGCTGTCGTCTCATCGCCGGGGGCTGTAGTTCTTCTTGAGTTGGCAGACTCGGGCGATGTGGCCTCTTTTATCGCAGTGCCGGCATATTGCGTCGAAGAATCGGCACTCTGCTCGAGGGTGGTCACCTCCGCACTCGGCGCACGGTTGCCCCGACTTACGACTCCATCGATCGCGCTGGTCCCGGTCCGCCTGGAGTCGATGCACGTCCTCTTCCCCGTTGGTGGCGTCGGAGGCGGAGTCGAGGTCGCCATGGTGTGTGGTGGTCTCTCGGCGGCTTGCTTCGGAGCGCGTCTCGGTTGCCGTGCCTGCCTCGGCGGTCGCGCTTCGGTCCCCGGCGTCGGATCTCCGCATTCGGGCCGCTGACTTCCGGGTGGCCTCGGCTGCGGTGGCGTCTGCGAAGACATCGGTGAGGGCGATGTCGCCTTTTGCCATCAACCGGCTTTGGAGGACTGGGTCTCTGAGTCCCAGGACGACGCGGTCTCGGAGAGCCTCGTCCATGTCCGTAAAGCCACACATGCCTCCGAGATTCTGCAGGTCAGCCACGAAATCTCCGATGCTCTTGCCCGCTCGCTGGTCTCGTCGATAGAAGTCGTGCCGCTGGATGAGGGAAGGCACGTCCGGGGCATAGTGGTTTCGGAGTAATGGCGCGAGGTCGGCCCAGTCCATTGTCTTGACGTCCTCTGGTTTCGCGAGGGCTTTCGCCATTTGGAACACTGTGGGCCCGCAGTGCGTGAGGAAAACAGCCCTTCTGCCCGTTTGCATCCTTTAGGTTGCTACTTTCGAGGAACATCAGGAATCGGTCGGTGTACGATTCCCAATCCTCAGTAGCCGGGTTAAAAGGTGCGGGCGGTGCGATGCTGGCCATCTCGTCGGTCTCGTTTCCCCGGACACGTGTACGATGGGGATCAGGCTTGGAATCCCACCTTCGTCGCCAGTGTTGTGTCCGGCGCAAGGAAGGAGACTCGGAGCCAGTGACTCAATTCAGCTCATTTATTGGTCCCGAGATCGGCTCGGGTTCCGTAAGGAAAAAGCGGCAGCTTTTATTCTTTGGCCGCGGCGGCTGCGGCCAATGGCACCGCTTTGAATCTCCCGCGATTAGTTTCCACCAATCGTGGGAGATTCGCGGCGGGCCAATCAGCGCGGCTCGCTCGGCCAATCAGCTCGCCGTGCGTCTTGGCCAATCGCTGTGCGGTTCTACAAGAATGGTAATGACCGTACAGAACAGTTCCTATGGCGGTTCCGATCTTCCTGCGTGTTCCTTTGGGTTTCCTCCCTAGTGTGTTGATCCTCCGTGGTTGTTAGCTGTTCTAGGAAGTCTTGTGCTTGTTCTACTGAGTCTATTTTAATTTTTCTTCCCTTCCACGATATTAGCATCCCTTCTGGAATTTGCCATTTGAATGAGATTTCTTTTTTATTTAAGTGGTTAGCTAAAAATTTATATTCTTGTCTTAAGGCCCTCACTTTTCTTGGAATCTGCTTAAGAACTATGATCTCTTTGCCCTTATATAATATTCTCTCATCTCTGGCCATTCTAAGTATTAGGTCTCTCACGCATCTTCTTGAAAAGCGGATATGGATCTCCCTTGGGCACTTGTGACGCCTTGCGTAACTGGTGTTCACCCTATAGACTTCGTCGAATTCTTTGAGTAGGTCATCTTTCTCTTTTTCAACTAGTTCAGCCAACAAACCTGCCATTAATTGCTCTAGTTCTTCATTTTGGGATTCCTCCACGTTTTGGAACCTTAGGTATGCCGCTGCTCTGTCCATCTCAAGTTGGACCAAGGAATCTTCCATTTCTCTATTAACATTTTTAAAGTCTTCCTCAGTCCTTTCTAGGTTCCTCTCCGCTCGTTCTGTCCTCCTCTCTATTTCTTTTATTTTTATTTCAGTTCTTTCCATGGCCAATTGCATTGTCCCAACCTTATCTTCAACTTTCTGTATGTCTGCTCTCATCTCCTCTTTTAATTTCCCCATTTCTTCCTTCAGTTCGCTAATATCGGCTCTGGTCTCATTGTGGTTCCTAATCATAATCTCCTGCATTCTAGACGATTCTTGCAGGGATAATAGCGTCGCTTGCAGATTGGCATTAGTGACAGTCGGTTGTTTTTCTCCTGTCAAGGTCTCTTCTATAGTTTTCTGCGTTGTTGGGGAGCAGTTGCCAAAGTTGTCATCAAGGTCTGGGTGTTCTTCCTTCCCGATTTCAAGGCCGTGGTTGTTGTGGAAGTCATCTCTGATAAGATCTGTTTTTGCAATTGGACAATGTTAAGAATATTATCCCAAATCACCATTCGATTTAATAGCCCTTTAAGTGTGATTGCAAGTCTATTTACTAAGCTTACACACCAAGTTATTTTAGATCTCTATCTTCGGCCCAATTTGTCGCTTAGGCAATTTAAATTCCAATTCAATAAAGAGTTATCAAATACTATACAATAGAATGTTATCAAATATTTTGTATTATGTATTATATATTATATATTATTCTCTATCTTCTTCTTCTTTTTCTTCAGCGTTTGTCTCGCGCTCTGGCGAGGTCCGCTAACGTCCTTGAGTATTGCTTCCACGCCTCTCTGTCTGCCACGTATGTCGGGTCTGCCTTCACGATCTCTAGGTCGGCCTTGATCGTGTCCATCCAGCGTTGCTTAGGTCTACCATGCGGTCTCGACGCGGGCACGACGTTGAACCGTCTACGCACTTCTTCGTTCCTGACGTGATCGATGTTGGGCGTGTGTTCTGTAGTGGACGCTTCCACCATGTTGATGCGGCATTTGAATACTCCAGCCGGCCTGTCGCGTGGGCCTGTCGTCGGAGGGTCTGCTCTCAGTTACGGTCAGCGTTTAACGGCTTCGCGCATCCAGGGGACACCACTTGGAGGTGGCAGACCGCTCGTCCCCCATATATTATTCTCTATACTAAGTTCATATATCAAAGTTAATTATATTTAACCCCTAATACATCAATACCATATCAAATCAAACTTATTTAAAGCTAGCAAACAACTCTAGAATTTCTCACTCTGTATATACCTTTATCCTATAATGTAATTAATATTCAAGGTTCCAGTTAATCTGAGTCAACCCTATTTAACAGACCTTAAAATTTTTGTATATTCAAGAGACTCTAATCAGTAAACCCTAATAACTATAATAACTATAATAAGCAGTTTGCCTTTACATCTATATTTCTAATTATTATAGAGAGAAAGGAAAGACTAAGAGAGAAAGGGAGAGAGAAAGGGTGCGGGAAGAAAAGGGTCTTTTAGATTTCGGGGAATCACTAAACACGTATCTGTGGGATTAGTTCCATAGAAAAACAAGTCTGAGTTGAGGCTGGTGTTGTAGTCTTATAGTCTTTCTTCCTGGGCGCACCGAAGGAGCAGGGGGAGGAAGTGCTGACTAATTGCTGTCAGCGCTCAGCATACAGTCTTTACCAGGTTTCCGTCTGTCTCTTCCTTCTTCTTCTTCCCTCTTCTTCCTTTCTGCCAGCAATTGTCAGTCCACAGTCACTTTGAGTGTCCGTCTCAAATCGATCACTTTGGAAATCAGTTTTGTAGGCAGTGTAGCTACAAAGAAGAGGACCTTACATATAAAAGTCAATGCGTCGCTATCTCGCCCTCTACAGCTCGCTCTGCCCTCCTTCGCAGCTATAGTTCTCCCCTAGTCTTCTAGTCTTCTCAGGCGCTGATCCCAGATGGCAATCCACTCCCGAGCTTCTTAAAGTTCCCACCGCCTTCCTCTCTCCTCGGCAATCTTCTTCCAAACGCTCCAATCCACACTTTCACTTTAAGTGTCGAGCCATTCTGTCTGCGTTAATCCCCCTTTCACTTTTCGAACTGCTTTTCTAGCCGCTTGTCTCCAGCATCCCACCACTGTTACTCACACTGAAAGAGGGAGAGTCAGACCGATCTCACTCATGGCTTTTGTAGTCCTTCTGCCCTTTTCAGCTCAGATCTTTCAGGCTATCACTTTTTGCTTCGTCAGTTCAGCGACAGACCGGACTTTGGAGCCGCCATTAGCTGGCGGCTGGCTCAATCGCGCTGGTCTCAGAGGCTCTTCCTTCATTGCTGGGGAGTTGCCTTCCCCCAATCAGCAACCCGGGGGTCCTCTATTCTGACACGAAGCTCTACGGGTTTCGTGTATCCACTGGGGATCCCTCCAAACGCGAGAAGAGGTGATCGAAAGCCACAGCTGGGCTTCTCCACCTCTGGACGTCCCTGTCCTGCCACCGGAAGTCCCCAAGCCCCACCTCTTTGAAACGGCCAAGGACTTCCCTTAAACGTTCTTGCAATTCTTCTTTGTCTTTGGCTGAGATGAGGACATTGTCGAAGTAAGGCACCACCCCCTTTATTCCGTGCAGTAATTGTTCCATGAGGCTCTGGAATAGTCCTGGGTCAACGCTAACCCCAAATTGTAGGCGGTTACATTTAAAAGCCCCTCGGTGTGTGACAATTGTCTGCGTTTCTGCCGTTTCAGCGTCTACCGGTAATTGCTAGTAGGCTTGTGCGAGATCTTACTTTGAAAATATCTTCCCCCGCCCCAGGGAATGTAAATGGTGTTGCACCACTGGGACAGGGTATGCACTCTGTTGTAGGGCACGGTTAAGGGTTGCCTGGTAGTCAGCACAGATGCACAGGGATCCATCTGGCTTTATAGGTGTGACGATGGTGGTTTCCCATTTTGCATGGTCTATGGGTTCTATGATTCCTTGGGAAATGAGCTTGTCTAACTGCTCATCTATTTTTGATTTAAGCACGAATGGGACTCACCTTGCTTTTAGTCTGATTGGGGCTATATTTGGGTCTAGGTTAAAGGAAATAGGGGACCCCAAGTACTTGCCCAATTTTCCGTCGAATTCCTCCATCAGTTTGTCTTCCCACTCGCTGTCTGTGATGCTGTGGATTCCAGTGAACTCGATCTCCAATGGTTTGAACCAGGAGACTTGGTCCCAGTCAACCATGGTTAAAGGCAGAATCCCGGAGTAATTTTGGAATGTCACTCAGAATTCTCCTATGCCAATGACAGGAATCTTGTTCCCTTGATAGTCTTTTAGGATTATTTTTTGTCTTTTCAGTTGGGCCTTTGTTAGTTGGGGGATTAGACTTTGGATGGTGTCCCACGACACCATCGATAAAAGAGACCTGGAATCCACTTCAATCTGACATACTTTATCTTCTATCGTGATGTGAATGTGGACTTTCTTGGCATTTGGCATGCTGGAGTGGCCCACAGTCACTGTCTGGTGAGTTTTGCTTCTCTTTGTGGTCAACTCGTGGCTCCATCGATTTCAACTGTTTTGGTTCCAACGGTTCTTGGTTTGATTTTCCCGATTCCTTGTGGGTGTACCTTGTCTTGGTCTTCGGCTGTTTGGCTTGAATGCTTGGCATGCCTTCATGATGTGTCCCCTCTGCTTGCAACGTTGGCAGATGGCATCTCGGAAACAGCATTCCGATCTAAGGTTGATTCCCTTCACAACCCATGCACCAAAATTCCTTCCACTTCTTTTCTCAGCTTTTGTGGCGTCGTTCAGGACGTAGCTGGCTTATTTCCTCGTTGTCTGCCAATCCCGACTCGGACTTGAGGTCCTCATGGTGAATAGTGGCAATGTCTTTTTGGGAGGGCTGTGGAGTCTTACCTTCCTCGTGGCTGCAGTGGACTTCTGGGACGCTTCTACTGCTGATGCTTCTTCAATGGCTTCCTGTAGTGTTATTTTTGGTTTTGTTAGAAGGCGGCTCTGCAGTGTCAGGTCCCTGAGTCCCAGGACTATGCAATCCCTCATTGCCTCATCCACATTCAGGAACTTGCATGTTCCGGCAATGTTCCTCAGGCTAGCAATGAAATTGTTGATACTCTCCCCTTCCTACTGGTCTCTCCGGAAGAACTTGTGTCTTTTAACTAAACTGGATACTGGGGGAGTGTAATGGGCCCTCAGAATTATCTCTAAATCTGTCCAGGCCATTGTTGTTATGTTGCTTGGGGCTGCGAGAGTTTTAGCCATTTTGAATACGGCGGGGCCGCAATGCGTGAAGAAAATGCCTCGTTTCCTCTGTTCTGTAATATTCATCAGGTTACAGCTTTCCAGGAACATCTGGAATCGATCGACGTAGGATTGCCAGTCCTCGGTCGTTGAGTCGAATGGTGTGGGTGGCGTATTATTTCCGGCCATGTCACATTCTTGTCCGGTTAGTTAGCCATGTTGCTCGCAATCCCGCTTCTCTCAGGATCCCATCTTCATTGCCAGTGTTGAATCGTGGGCTAGAGAACACGCGGGGACTCCAACTGTTTAACTTGTTTATTGCATCGTTCAGAATGAACAGCAGCCACTGCAGCTCCTTTTACAGTGGAGCTACTGTGGCTACAACCAGTGACAACTTTAATTTCCTGCCACCATGGACCAACCAATCAGAGGTGCATATGTAAATATCTAACATGTAGTGTTACAAGAGAACAGAATGTGCCAATCAAAAGATGATAGGTCAGCAGCTATGAGATCATAGTTGGCTTTTTTGAAGTTGTATTTTGGGGATCCATCATTATGATCCTCTTTGTGACAGCATAAATTGAGGCAAAAGTCAATCATGCTGTGGTCACTGTTTGAAAAGGGTTCTTGTATTTGTAGGCCATAAATTGAGTTTGAGCTGTTGCAGAAGATGAGGCAGTTGTTGAGTCTAGTGTTCTTAGTTACTAATTGATCCAGTCCCAGTGTAGCAATGACATTATACAAGGTTGCACGTACATTCATTTAGGGTCCAATTTATAAGAGGTAGATTGAGTTCACCAAGGAAAATAAGAGGGTGTGGACAAGAGGCAGCCCACATTAGCAGTGAAGTTAGCTTGTTTGCATGAACTATGTCACAATCGGGCTCTAGCATAGTAAGAAGTGGATTGTGGTATTTAAGGAGTGTTCACAGATGATGGTCTCTGGAAGAGCAAGCTCATGTCTAATTTGAATCTTTTTTAGATTTAGGGACTTTTTATAGAAGATAGCAACTCCCACCTCTATGGATTTCGCATTTTGACCTATAAATGTGATAGGGCGTTGGCACTTACCTGACACGCCCGTTCTCTTTGAGCTGTGAAGAGCATCCAGTAGTGGGAGGTGCTTCAGTCTCCGCATTCATAGGCTGAGCTTGATTTGTGGAACGCTCCTCCTCCACGTGACTCCTCAGCATTCCCCAGTTTTGGCGAAGACGAGAGAAATAAGCGCTCTCATCCTCATGCCCTAAAAAATTCATTGGCCGAAACAGGACCCCACCAGATGGAAAAGGGTGGGGCTGGATGCTCTTCACAGCTCAAAGAGAATGGGCGTGTCAAGTAAGTACCAACGCCCTTTCTCCTATGAGCTGTTCAGAGCATCCAGTAGTGGGATATACCAAAGCTTGGCCTGTCCTACGGGAGGGACTCCGTCTGGTCTGGAATCTCCTCCTGATCCCTGTGGACCCGTTGCAGAACTCTTCTGCCAAAGGAAGCCTCAGCAGAGGCAAACACATCAATTTTATAATGTCTAATGAATGGCGATGGGGAAGCCCAAGTCGTGGCTCGACAGATTTCAGTTATCGGTGCCTGTGTGGCCCATGCTGCCGAAGTTGCCGTGCTCCTTGTTGAATGAGCTGTTATGCCCCTAGGCACCTGCAGAGATTGAGTCTGATATGTTTTTGCTATTGCAGCCTATATCCAACGGCCTATCGTAGATGGTGAGACCTTGTAACCCTGAGTATTGGGCTGAAAGGACACAAATAAAGCCTCCGATTTTCTGAAAGCCGCTGTACGCTTGATATAAATTCGCAGTGCATGCCTCACATCAAGCTTATGCCATTGTCTTTCCATCCCCTGTGATGGTCTAGGGCAAAAATTTGGAAGAATAAGCTCTTGTGCTCTATGAAAGGCCGAATTGACCTTGGGCATAAATGTGGGATCAGGACGAAGGATCAGCATGAAAAACGCAGAGATCTTGTCTGACAGACAAGGCTGCAATTTCCGAGATACGACGAGCGGAGGTGATCGCTACAAGGAAAACTACTTTGTACGTCAGAAATTGGAGACTTGATGTTTTCAAAGGTTCGAAAGGGCCCTTAGTGAGAGCGACAAGGACCTTGTTAAGGTCCCAGGTGGGATAACGGTGCACCGCTGGAGGACGTAAATTGGTGGCTCCTCGAAGGAAGGATCTTATGCATGGATGATGGGAGAAAGAACTGAGGCCTTCACAAGTGAGAACTGATGCCAAGGCCGCCACCTGCCTTTTCAACGTATTAGGTGACAACCCCTTATCAAGTCCCTCCTGTAAAAACTCTAGAATCTGAGCGACAGAAGGAGAGGTAGGATCAATTTGAAACTTAGTACACCATTTGCAGAAGATGGGTGTCTTGCAGCTAGGATAGTGGTGATAACTCTGTTGGAGAGCTTTTCGCTCTTCAAACCACTCCGCTCAACCTCCAGACGGTCAATTGTAACCATTGAGGGTCCGGATGTTGAAGGGACCCCTGAGTTAATGAAATTGTCTGACGGGATTCTCCGGGGGGGGCTACCGAGAGACTGCGGAGGTCTGCAAACCATGGCCGTCTGGGCCAATAAGGCGCTACTAGAAGTAGTTCCGCTCTCTCGTCTAGTAATTTCTGGACGACCTTGGGAACCAGTGGAAGTGGAGGAAATGCATACAGGAGCCCTGGGGGCCAACGACAGCGGAGCAAGTTGAAATTCTCTGCCCCTTGCGATGGGTACCTGGAAAAAAATCTCGGGAGCTGAGTGTTGAGAGGGGAAGCAAATAGATCCACCACCGACTGACTAAATGTCCATGCCACTTCTTGAAACAGGGAGGGGTGGAGGTGCTTAGCCAGTCTGCCTGCGTATTCGACAG
Organism: Notechis scutatus; assembly: GCF_049901735.1. Taxonomy (NCBI): domain Eukaryota; kingdom Metazoa; phylum Chordata; class Lepidosauria; order Squamata; family Elapidae; genus Notechis; species Notechis scutatus. Next base: position 77,215,944 of record NC_142014.1, on the reverse strand, counting down.
ACCCAAGATGTGTTCTGCTTTGATGGAAAGTAGGTTGTTCTCCGCCCAGCGACACAGGCGCTCCGCTTCCCGCCTGAGCTGTTTCGATTGTGTGCCCCCCTGTTTGTTTATGTGAGCTTTGGCTGTTACATTGTCTGTCAGTATCAGTATGTGCTGACCACGTACCTGGGGAAAGAAGTTGCGAAGGGCCAGTTGTACTGCGCGAAGTTCCAGCCAGTTTATGCTGCATGACTGTTCTGTGTCGGACCATCGGCCTTGGGTTGTGAGCGACTGGACGTGTGCTCCCCATCCAAACAGACTGGCATCTGTGGTGATGGTGAGCCTTTGTGTGGCTCCTTGAAGAGACAGCCTCTGTTGATAACTGGTTTGGACCACCAGAGGAGAGATATGAGAACCTTTGGTGGAACCCTGACTTTGTGTTTGGAGTTGCTTCGGCCGGAGCGCTGGTACGGTAGCAGGAACCACTGGAGGGATCTAGTGTGGAGGCAGGCCCAAGGGATAATAGAAATACATGAGATCATTTTGCCTAACAATTTTGATAGATCCATTAAGGACACCCTCTTAAGCAACCTGATCTTAACTAATTTTTGAACGCTATTTAGTCTATCTGGTGACAGGATAAACCTTGCCTTCCACCGTATCTATGACTGCCCCTAAATGGATTATCCGAGTCGATGGTGTTAATTGACTCTTCTTCCAATTTATTAAGAAGCCATGCTCTTGTAGTGATAGTAATGTGTTCTGAGTGTCTATGATGGGCGGGAGATAAAATCAAAATATCGTCAAGATAACACTGGAGGCGTACAGGGATGTTCCTGAGGTGGGCAGCTAGCGCTGCAAGGACCTTGATGAAGGTCCTGGGGGCAGAAGCTAATCCGAACAGAAGGGCCACATATTCAAAATGGTGGTTATTGTAGCAGAATCTCAGAAATTTATAATGGAAAGGCCGAATAGCAATATGCAGGTAGTACGCCTCTGTCAAATCTATGGACGTGAGGACGTCCCCTTTCCTGATGCCCAGTAATATTGATTGGAGGGTATGCATTTTAAACTTGCGATATACTAAGAAATGGGTGAGACGTTTCAAGTCTAATATCGCTCTCCGCACACCCCCTCCCGAATTTTTTGGCACAACAAAAAGATGTGAATAAAAACCTCGTTGATTGGTAGCTACTGGTTGGATGGCTCGTATATTCAGTAGATGTTGGATAGTGGAATCCATGAGATTACGCTTGATTGGGTCTCTGGAAGGAGGGCATGACATGAAGGAATCTGGGGGAGTGGATCTAAACTCCAGCGCGAGGCTGAATCTAACCCTTTCTCTGACCCAAGCATCAGAGGTAGAGGAGTCCCATTGGTCAGCGAATAACTTAAGGCGTCCGCCAATGGGGATTGGGTCCCAGGAGTTATCTCGGTCGCCGAAAGGGCCTGTTTCCTGCTCCCCGAAAGGGTCTTTTGGATTGACCACCCCTCCTACTCCTGTCCACTGAGTCTGACCTATCTGGCTGCTGTTCTGGTCTAAATGCTGGGGGTCTCTGGTATCTGGAAGAGAAAGATCCCTGATAGAAGGATCGAAAGGATCCCCTCCAAAAGGACTGTGAGTTTCTAGGATCTGACTTCCGAAAAAAGGAAGGGAGAATTTTCTTCTTGTTGCGTGTTTCAATTAGTAGCGGATCCAGGGAAGGGCCAAACAGTCTGTCTCCCACAATGGGGGATGAGGCCAGCTTGGATTTGTGTTTGAAGTCGGCTTGCCAGTGTCTTAACCATAGCAAGCATCGCACTGTGACATGTGAGGTAATGGCCCTTGCTGAAAACTTGACTGCGTGATAGGTAGCATCGGCTGAAAATTCAGCAGCAGCAGTAAGTTTGGCAATATCTTGGTGCGCCCTAATGTTAGAAGTAGGAACGTGTTGCTTCAAAAGACGAAGCCATCTAAGAGACGACCGCGTGAAGAAGGAGGCGGCCGTGGCTGATCTGATAGCCCACGCGTCAGACTGATGAGCTCTGCATAGGACTAGCTCGACCCGTTTTTTCTCCGGCTTTAAGGCCTCCAGCGCCTCACTGGGAATAGAGGGGGACGCTAAAGCCACTATGGGCTCGTCTACCTCAGGGGTACTCAATAAATTTGCAAAATCAGGGTCCAAGTTGAAATATTTCCTATCATATCCAGTTGGGAATGTGTACACCGCTGCAGAGGCCCACTGCTTCTGTACCAGGTCCGAAAATATGGGTGGAACTGGAATCACCTCTGCTTCAACTACCGGTTGGTTGAAGATCATGTCCTCTGGTCCCTCCCCTGAAGGGTTAGGTGTGTCAGATGGTTTTGGCTTGTTTAGGCCTGCAATGTTCTTTGCCTTAAACGAGAGATTTGAAAAGCTGTGGCCGGAATAAGCCTGTAAAAACAGGCTGGTCAGGAATAAGACCTTCATCCTCAGACATTTCCCCCTCTAAGGGGTCTGTCTCTGACGGGCTCGCTATCGTGCATTGATCCCAATTCAGACTCAGCCATTTGAATGATTTGATCTACTTCCTCCTCCTCCTCCTCCGGCCCTTGGAGGGGGGTCTCCCCCTGTAAATGTACCTGGGTCTGGTGCTGCTCCGAGCCTGGTCAATGACCTCAATGGTTGGGACTCTTGGCTCGGTAGGTAGCCACAGGGTAAGGTCTGGACATTACAGCGTGTTGGAGCCCCGCTGCAATCACTTGGCGAATAGCCACCTCCATCCAGGCTTTCATCCTTTCTGGGACCTCCTCAATGATACTTGTCACCCTGACGAAGGCCAGCGGCTGTTGGAGTGAATGTGGCTTCGGGAGCCCATCTGGTCGGTGTCCCAGGCACTTGGGCCTGTTGTCCTTGTGGAGTCAAGCTGCGCCTGGATGAAAGGGAGAGATCTAGGGGAGGAGGAGGGTGTGAAGAAACTGATGGACTAGAAGGGGAGAAGCCCTGTGATACAGTGTGCGCCTCCCAAGTGTGCCTGTCTATTTGCTTTTGTAAGGCCTTATGGCGCCTTAAAGCATCCCTTTCTGAGGCTTTAGAATTTCCTCTGTTTTGATTTGGCTTTTGCCTTCAAAGAAGAGGCCTGAGAGGTGCTACCATCTGCCACTTTGATTAAAATTAGAATTACAGTAATAGGATAAAAAGTATAGAGAAGGCGGTTGGCACGCCCAGGGTCCGATCTGAGTCAAGAACGGTTGCCCTTATAAAGTACTTATTGCCCCCCCCTTTTTTTACTAGTGCCTATATATATATAATGAGTCGTATCTCCGTAATAATATTTTATTGAAAGTTAAAATATTATACTGTCAAATAATTTATTACTATTAATGATTATTATAGTTGTAATAATTATATTATTACTATAATTGGTTTTATAATTGCTCCTATGAGCAGTAATATGTATGTATATATATATATATATATATATATATATATATATATATATATATATATATATATATATATATATATATATATATATATATATATATATATAGGCCTTCAGCTTTGTTCGGGTATTTTCCCACGTCATAGTAGTGGTGCTTTTAAAGTTGTAGCAACGTTTCAGCAGAATCTCATCTGCCATCATCAGGCTTCTGTATTGTGTCTGTCTGTGAGTCAGACTTTTACAGTGGTTTCAGATTTAAATTTGGGGCAGCCTATTGCTGTGCCAGAATAGTTTTTTCTTCATCCTGATTGGTTGGGAGTCTTGGTCTGTGTTTATTGGTCTCGGAGTTTGCTGTGTTCTGCTTGATTGGTGTCTCTAATATCTTCTGTCTGTTTTTTGGCTCTTTTTGTATCTTGATTGGCTGGCAGCATTGTGTTGCTTTATTGGAGGCCTTTAGTGCAGCTTGGCTTCGGGTAAATGGACGGCTATCATTAGTTAGGAAGCTGGGTTTCATCTGGGTGCCTGGTTGGGATGTGTTTGAGCTGGAAGTATCAGGGGGATCTGTTTGTGCCCAGGTGTTTGCCTGGCTTGTGGTGTGGAGATTTTTTGTTTGTGAGATAGCAACTCCACCTCTATGGATTTCGCATTTTGACCTATAAATGTGATAGGGCGTTGGCACTTACCTGACACGCCCGTTCTCTTTGAGCTGTTCAGAGCATCCAGTAGTGGGAGGTGCTTCAGTCTCCGCATTCATAGGCTGAGCTTGATTTGTGGAACGCTCCTCCTCCACGTGACTCCTCAGCATTCCCCAGTTTTGGCGAAGACGAGAGAAATAAGCGCTCTCATCCTCATGCCCTAAAAAATTCATTGGTCGAGAAACAGGACCCCACCAGACGGAAAGGGTGGGGCTGGATGCTCTGAACAGCTCAAGAGAATGGGCGTGTCAAGTAAGTACCAACACCCTTTCTCCTATGAGCTGTTCAGAGCATCCAGTAGTGGGACATACCAAAGCTTGGCCTGTCCTATGGGAGGGGACTCCGTCTGGTCTGGAATCTCCTCCTGATCCCTGTGGACCCGTTGCAGAACTCTTCTGCCAAAGGAAGCCTCAGCAGAGGCAAACACATCAATTTTATAATGTCTAATGAATGGCGATGGGAAGCCCAAGTCGTGGCTCGACAGATTTCAGTTATCGGTGCCTGTGTGGCCCATGGTGCCGAAGTTGCCGTGCTCCTTGTTGAATGAGCTGTTATGCCCCTAGGCACCTGCAGAGATTGAGTCTGATATGTTTTTGCTATTGCAGCCTATATCCAACGGCCTATCGTAGATGGTGAGACCTTGTAACCCTGAGTATTGGGCTGAAAGGACACAAATAAAGCCTCCGATTTTCTGAAAGCCGCTGTACGCTTGATATAAATTCGCAGTGCATGCCTCACATCAAGCTTATGCCATTGTCTTTCCATCCCCTGTGATGGTCTAGGGCAAAAATTTGGAAGAATAAGCTCTTGTGCTCTATGAAAGGCCGAATTGACCTTGGGCATAAATGTGGGATTAGGACGAAGGATCAGCATGAAAAACGCAGAGATCTTGTCTGACAGACAAGGCTGCAATTTCCGAGATACGACGAGCGGAGGTGATCGCTACAAGGAAAACTACTTTGTACGTCAGAAATTGGAGACTTGATGTTTTCAAAGGTTCGAAAGGGCCCTTAGTGAGAGCGACAAGGACCTTGTTAAGGTCCCAGGTGGGATAACGGTGCACCGCTGGAGGACGTAAATTGGTGGCTCCTCGAAGGAAGGATCTTATGCATGGATGATGGGAGAAAGAACTGAGGCCTTCACAAGTGAGAACTGATGCCAAGGCCGCCACCTGCCTTTTCAACGTATTAGGTGACAACCCCTTATCAAGTCCCTCCTGTAAAAACTCTAGAATCTGAGCGACAGAAGGAGAGGTAGGATCAATTTGAAACTTAGTACACCATTTGCAGAAGATGGGTGTCTTGCAGCTAGGATAGTGGTGATAACTCTGTTGGAGAGCTTTTCGCTCTTCAAACCACTCCGCTCAACCTCCAGACGGTCAATTGTAACCATTGAGGGTCCGGATGTTGAAGGGACCCCTGAGTTAATGAAATTGTCTGACGGGATTCTCCAGGGGGGCTACCGAGAGACTGCGGAGGTCTGCAAACCATGGCCGTCTGGGCCAATAAGGCGCTACTAGAAGTAGTTCCACTCTCTCATCTAGTAATTTCTGGACGACCTTGGGAACCAGTGGAAGTGGAGGAAATGCATACAGGAGCCCTGGGGGCCAACGACAGCGGAGCAAGTTGAAATTCTCTGCCCCTTGCGATGGGTACCTGGAAAAAAATCTTGGGAGCTGAGTGTTGAGAGGGGAAGCAAATAGATCCACCACCGGCTGACTAAATGTCCATGCCACTTCTTGAAACAGGGAGGGGTGGAGGTGCTTAGCCAGTCTGCCTGCGTATTCGACAGACCCGAGATGTGTTCTGCTTTGATGGAAAGTAGGTTGTTCTCTGCCCAGCGACACAGGCGCTCCGCTTCCCGCCTGAGCTGTTTTGATTGTGTGCCCCCTGTTTGTTTATGTGAGCTTTGGCTGTTACATTGTCTGTCAGTATCAGTATGTGCTGACCACGCACCTGGGGAAAGAAGTTGCGAAGGGCCAGGTGTACTGCGCGCGAAGTTCCAGCCAGTTTATGCTGCATGACTGTTCTATGTCGGACCATCGGCCTTGGGTTGTGAGCGACTGGACGTGGGCTCCCCATCCAGACTGGCATCTGTGGTGATGGTGAGCCTTTGTGTGGCTCCTTGAAGAGACAGCCTCTGTTGATAACTGGTTTGGACCACCAGAGGAGAGATATGAGAACCTTTGGTGGAACCCTGACTTTGTGTTTGGAGTTGCTTGGCCGGAGCGCTGGTACGGTAGCAGGAACCACTGGAGGGATCTAGTGTGGAGGCAGGCCCAAGGATAATAGAAATACATGAGATCATTTTGCCTAACAATTTTGATAGATCCATTAAGGACACCCTCTTAAGCAACCTGATCTTAACTAATTTTTGAATGCTATTTAGTCTATCTGGTGACAGGATAAACCTTGCCTTCCACCGTATCTATGACTGCCCCTAAATGGATTATCCGAGTCGATGGTGTTAATTGACTCTTCTTCCAATTTATTAAGAAACCATGCTCTTGTAGTGATAGTAATGTGTTCTGAGTGTCTATGACTGCCTGATGGGCGGAAGGAGATAAAAAATCAAAATATCGTCAAGATAACACTGGAGGCGTACAGGATGTTCCTGAGGTGGGCAGCTAGCGCTGCAAGGACCTTGATGAAGGTCCTGGGGGCAGAAGCTAATCCGAACAGAAGGGCCACATATTCAAAATGGTGGTTATTGTAGCAGAATCTCAGAAATTTATAATGGAAAGGCCGAATAGCAATATGCAGGTAGTACGCCTGTCAAATCTATGGACGTGAGGACGTCCCTTTCCTGATGCCCAGTAATATTGATCGGAGGGTATGCATTTTAAACTTGCGATATACTAAGAAATGGTTGAGACGTTTCAAGTCTAATATCGCTCTCCACACACCCCTCCCGAATTTTTTGGCACAACGAAAAGATGTGAATAAAAACCTCTCGTGATTGGTAGCTACTGGTTGGATGGCTCGTATATTCAGTAGATGTTGGATAGTGGAATCCATGAGATTACGCTTGATTGGGTCTCTGGAAGGAGGGCATGACATGAAGGAATCTGGGGGGAGTGGATCTAAACTCCAGCGCGAGGCTGAATCTAACCCTTTCTCTGACCCAAGCATCAGAGGTAGAGGAGTCCCATTGGTCAGCGAATAACTTAAGGCGTCCGCCAATGGGGATTGGGTCCCAGGAGTTATCTCGGTCGCCGAAAGGGCCTGTTTCCTGCTCCCGAAAGGGTCTTTGGATTGACCACCCCTCCTACTCCTGTCCACTGAGTCTGACCTATCTGGCTGCTGTTCTGGTCTAAATGCTGGGGGTCTCTGGTATCTGGAAGAGAAAGATCCCTGATAGAAGGATCGAAAGGATCCCCTCCAAAAGGACTGCGAGTTTCTAGGATCTGACTTCCGAAAAAGGAAGGGAGAATTTTCTTCTTGTTGTGTGTTTCAATTAGTAGCGGATCCAGGGAAGGGCCAAACAGTCTGTCTCCCACAATGGGGGATGAGGCCAGCTTGGATTTGTGTTTGAAGTCGGCTTGCCAGTGTCTTAACCATAGCAAGCATCGCACTGTGACATGTGAGGTAATGGCCCTTGCTGAAAACTTGACTGCGTGATAGGTAGCATCGGCTGAAAATTCAGCAGCAGCAGTAAGTTGGCAATATCTTGGTGCGCCCTAATGTTAGAAGTAGGAACGTGTTGCTTCAAAAGACGAAGCCATCTAAGAGGCGACGCGTGAAGAAGGAGGCGGCCGTGGCTGATCTGATAGCCCACGCGTCAGACTGATGAGCTCTGCATAGGGCTAGCTCGCCCCTTTTTCTCTCAGGCTTTAAGGCCTCCAGCGCCTCACTGGGAATAGAGGGGGACGCTAAAGCCACTATGGGCTTGTCTACCTCAGGGGTACTCAATAAATTTTCAAAATCAGGGTCCAAGTTGAAATATTTCCTATCATATCCAGTTGGGAATGTGTACACCGCTGCAGAGGCCCACTGCTTCTGTACCAGGTCCAAAAATATGGGTGGAACTGGAATCACCTCTGCTTCAACTAACGGTTGGTTGAAGATCATGTCCTCTGGTCCCTCCCCTGAAGGGTTAGGTGTGTCAGATGGTTTTGGCTTGTTTAGGCCTGCAATGTTCTTTGCCTTAAACGAGAGATTTGAAAAGCTGTGGCGGAATAAGCCTGTAAAAACAGGCTGGTCAGGAATAAGACCTTCATCCTCAGACATTTCCCCCTCTAAGGGGTCTGTCTCTGACGGGCTCGCTATCGTGCATTGATCCCAATTCAGACTCAGCCATTTGAATGATTTGATCTACTTCCTCCTCCTCCGGCCCTTGGAGGGTGGTCTCCCCCTGTAAATGTACCTGGGTCTGGTGCTGCTCTGACCTGGTCAATGACCTCAATGGTTGGGACTCTTGGTCGGTAGGTAGCCACAGGGTAAGGTCTGGACATTACAGCGTGTTGGAGCCCCGCTGCAATCACTTGGCGAATAGCCACCTCCATCCAGGCTTTCATCCTTTCTGGGACCTCCTCAATGATACTTGTCACCCTGACGAAGGTCAGCGGCTGTTGGAGTGAATGTGGCTTCGGGAGCCCATCTGGTCGGTGTCCCAGGCACTTGGGCCTGTTGTCCTTGTGGAGTCAAGCTGCGCCTGGATGAAAGGGAGAGATCTAGGGGAGGAGGAGGGTGTGAAGAAACTGATGGAGTGGAAGGGGAGAAGCCCTGTGATACAGTGTGCGCCTCCCAAGTGTGCCTGTCTATTTGCTTTTGTAAGGCCTTATGGTGCCTTAAAGCATCCCTTTCTGAGGCTTTAGAATTTCCTCTGTTTTGATTTGGCTTTTGCCTTCAAAGAAGAGGCCTGAGAGGTGCTACCATCTGCCACTTTGATTAAAATTAGAATTACAGTAATAGGATAAAAAGTATAGAGAAGGCGGTTGGCACGCCCAGGGTCCGATCTGAGTCAAGAACGGTTGCCCTTATAAAGTACTTATTGCCCCCCACTTTTTTTACTAGTGCCTATATATATATAATGAGTCGTATCTCCGTAATAATATTTTATTGAAAGTTGAAATATTATACTGTCAAATAATTTATTACTATTAATGATTATTATAGTTGTAATAATTATAATATTATTACTATAATTGGTTTTATAATTGCTCCTATGAGCAGTAGTGTGTGTGTGTGTGTGTGTGTGTGTGTGTGTGTGTGTATATATGTTTTCTTAAGTTTTTGCGGGTACTTACATGTATGGCCTTCAGCTTTGTTCGGTATTTTCCCACGTCATAGTAGTGGTGCTTTTAAAGTTGTAGCAACATTTCAGCAGAATCTCATCTGCCATCATCAGGCTTCTGTATTGTGTCTGTCTGTGAGTCAGACTTTTACAGTGGTTTCAGATTTAAATTTGGGGCAGCCTATTGCTGTGCCAGAATGGTTTTTCTTCATCCTGATTGGTTGGGAGTCTTGGTCTGTGTTTATTGGTCTCGGAGTTTGCTGTGTTCTGCTTGATTGGTGTCTCTAATATCTTCTGTCTGTTTTTTTGGCTCTTTTTGTATCTTGATTGGCTGGCAGCATTGTGTTGCTTTATTGGAGGCCTTTAGTGCAGCTTGGCTTCGGGTAAATGGACGCTATCATTAGTTAGGAAGCTGGGTTTCATCTGGGTGCCTGGTTGGCATGTGTTTGAGCTGGAAGTATCAGGGGGATCTGTTTGTGCCCAGGTGTTTGCCTGGCTTGTGGTGTGGAGATTTTTTTGTTTGTGAGTGCAGGCTTCCAAAAACAGACAGAAGATATTAGAGACACCAATCATTCACAGCATCAGACCAATAAACACAGACCAAGACTCCCAACAATCAGGATGAAGAAAAAACCATTCTGGCACAGCAATAGAGCTGCCCAAATTTAAATCTGAAACCACTGTAAAAGTCTGACTCACAGACGGACACAATACAGAAGCCTGATGATGGCAGATGAGATTCTGCTGAAGCGTTGCTACAACTTTAAAAGCACCACTACTATGACATGGAAAAATACCGAACAAAGCTGAAGGCCATACATGTAAGTACCATGCGAAAACTTAAGAAATATATATATATATATATATATATATATATATATATATATATATATATATATATATATATATATATATATATATATTGTTTTCTTAAGTTTTGGGTACTTACATGTATGGTGTTCGGCTTGGTTCGGTATTTTCCCACGTCATTGTAGTTCTTTTAAAGTTGTAGCAACGTTTCAGCAGAATCTCATCTGCCATCATCAGGCTTCTGTATTGTGTCCGTCTGTGGGTCAGACTTTTACAGTGGTTTCAGATTTAAATTTGGGGCAGCCTATTGCTGTGCCAGAATGGTTTTTTCTTCATCCTGATTGGTTGGGAGTCTTGGTCTGTGTTTATTGGTCTCGGAGTTTGCTGTGTTCTGCTTGATGGTGTCTCTGATATCTTCTGTCTGTTTTTTGGCTCTTTTGTATCTTGATTGGCTGGCAGCATTGTGTTACTTTAATGGAGGCCTTTAGTGCAGCTTGGCTTCGGGTAAATGGACGGCTATCATTAGTTAGGAAGCTGGGTTTCATCTGGGTGCCTGGTTGGGGTGTGTTTGAGCTGGAGGTATCAGGGGGATCTGTTTGTGCCCAGGTGTTTGCCTGGCTTGTGGTATGGATATTTTTTTGTTTGTGAGTGCAGGCTTCCAAATGATTGACAGCCTGGTGGAATCATCTCTTCTGTTCATGCTTTCTGGTCTTTTTCAATCTCTATGGCTTCTCTGATGACTCTGTGGCTAGGGTTTTCCATAGTGGCCAGGGTTTTGGTGCCATTGAAGTTGATGCTATGACCTGTAGCTTCCATGTGTTGGACTAGTGAGGAAGTGTGTTCCAGCTTTTTGACTGCATTTTTGTGTTCATCCAGGCGGGTACTTATTCTTCTATTGGTCTGTCCAATGTATGTGGCCGGGCATGATGCACAGGGGACTTCGTATATGCCTTGGTTTTCCAGGTCAATTTTATCTTTGGGGTTGCTAAGGATGGCTGCTATTTTTCTGTCTGTTTTGAAGGCAGTCCTGATGTGATGTCTGTGTAGTACCTTACTAATTTTGTCTGTAGTACCTCTTATGTAGGGCAGGACAGCTGTTCCATAGGTCTGTTCATCTTCTGGGTCTCTATTATGTTTCAGTGTGTTTTTGTGGATCAAGCTGGTGATTTTGCTTTTGTGAAGCCGTTGGCTGTCAGTACTTTAGTCAGGGTGCATAGTTCAGCCTTAATGTGTGTCTTGTCTGCCAGGCATTTGGTTCTGGTAATTAGTGTTTTAGCCACGGAGTTTATCTGTGCTGGGTGGTGGTGGGATTGGGCGTTGAGGTAGCGGTTGGTGTGCGTTTTCTTCTGGTATATGGTGTGTCCTAGTGTGCCATCTGTTTTTTTGTAGATTAGTACATCTAGGAATGGTAGTTGTTTGTTTGTTTCTGTTTCCATGGTGAACTTGATTTTGGGGTGTGCGCTGTTTAGGTGTGTTAGGAAATTGTTTAGGTTTTCTTGTCCATGGGGCCAAATCACGAATGTGTCATCGATGTATCTTAACCATAGTTTGGGTTTGAGGATGGCATTGGCCAGGGCTCTGGATTCGAATTCTTCCATGAACAGGTTAGCAATGACAGGTGACAGTGGTGATCCCATGGGGCTCCTTCTATTTGTTTGTATCTTTGTCCTTTGTATATGAAATATGTGTTGGTTAAGCAGTGTTCTGTTAGTTCCATGAGGTGTTTGGCTGGTTGGTATTTATTTTTGATGATTTCAAGGGTCTCTTTTATCGGGACTTGAGTGAATAGGGAAACCACGTCAAAACTTACAAGCAGATCTTCTTGCTCCACGTGTAGATCTTTGATCATTTCCAAGAAGTGGTATGAGTTTTGTACATGTGAAGCTGCTGTTTCAGCATGGGGCTGTAGCTGCTTTGCTAGGTATTTGGCTAGGTTTTGTAGTGGTGCTCCTCTGGAGCTGACTATGGGTCTGAGAGGTATGCCTTCTTTGTGTATTTTTGGGAGGCCGTATAGTATTTTTGGGAGGCCGTATTATATATATATATAATCAATATTAATAAGTAGAAAAATATTAAGTGAACAACCAAGATTAATGTGTAATCCAATTAGCCAAATTTGCGAACGCCTAAGGCCCAAGTTGATGATTTTAAGGGCCTTCAGCAGCTTCCATGCACAGGTGGACACAGGCCTAGGTGCTTGCTGCTGTGCCACTGAGGATTAGGCTGTGAGGGTTAAGCCAACGATTTTTAAAGCGAAGTAAATAGCCTCGAGTGCAAATAGCCAAAACGAGGGTGAAATTGCTCTCAGAATCCTAGAGGGATCCTGCTGCTTCGAGCAGAAAATACTTCACACAGCTCAGGAATAGCAAACAGGTGCGCAGCCACGAGGTGGCACTCAAAATGGCCTCCGGCAGTTAAAATTTTTCGCACAGTTCTCAGCAGCAGCTTCCTGCCTTGCAAACGAAGCCGAAGTTCTCAAAGGAACGGCGGAAAAAAAGGGGAAATTAACCTTAATTAACTTCCCCACTGAAAAGAACGGCATTCAGAGAGGGGGGAAAGGCGATACGACTCGGTCTATCTTTTTTTTTAAAAAATGATGAAAATCAAGCCGCTAGCAAATAAACAGAATTAAAAGCACAGCGGCAACCAAACTGGCAGAGGTAAAAGAAGTTTGGCTGTGGGGAGGTGGTGCAGAGCAGCGCCAAAAGCCTCCCGCTGCCTTTTTTGGGGGCGCAAACGGCGCTTCCCCTAAACAGAACTCTCAGGCTAATTAAATACTGGGAAGAAGGCTAAAGACAAACCGAATTACAGTCAAACCTGCTGTGACACGAACTAAGATTCCTGTTTCAGTCAAGGAAGCATCAAAAGCACTGCCTGTCTCGCACGAGGCTGAGCAAAAACTGGGGAATGCTGAGGAGGAGTCACGTGGAGGAGGAGGAGCATTCCACAAATCAAGCTCAGCCTATGAATGCGGAGACTGAAGCACCTCCCACTACTGGATGCTCTGAACAGCTCATAGGAGAAATTCTTTTACTGCGGTCATTGGAGTCTGGAAAAGATGCATTCAACCACGTCTCACAGACAAATATGTGCTTAGTAAGATGAGAAATTTATGCATTTTGTTTTTGCAAGGCTTCTTGTGTTGAGTAGTTTGCATTTAAGATATGTAGTGGTGGGTCTGGAGGAAATAAGCGTGCATGCCTAATGTTGGATGTTGGGGTGATGGTTTTATTGGGATGTAAGTTGTAGGCCTTGCTTTTGATTCATTCTGCATGGTAGTCAATATATAGGTTACTATTTCCTAGTTCATGGAGTCTTTTGAGCTCAGAGCATAGTGTACGGGATCATACACGATGCTGTAAGGTTAGGTCGGGGCGAGAATTAAGATTCTTATGGTGGGTGTTGTTCTTGGTGAGTGAATTTATTGTGTAAATGAATTTACATTTGCTTGATTCATTTTTGCAAACGAACCTGCAGAAGAGTGGGGCCACCGAGCTGTCTCTGTTTTTGAACTCTGGGCGGATACAGGAAATGTGTATTTCATCAGGAGAGATGGTTGACACTTGATAGTCATTGATGATGTTGCAGACATTTGTGGTGTTACTGTAGTCATTGTTCTCCCCTAGACCAAATAAGATGGCGTTGGGATGCTTGCATTTGCGCTCAACAGCTTCTTTGATGAGGATGGGGATATCATTATTTGTAGGATTTGTGTTTTTTTGTGGATTGATTGGAAGAATGATTGGAAGAGGGGGAAAGGCATAGAGGAGACCTGGGGGCCATCTGCTCCGAAGCGCATTGGTCCTCTCTGTTCCCTGAGAAGGATATCTGGTGAACTACCTGCTCACTTCAGCGTTCAGGGGAGATACGAACAGGTCTACTGTGGGAGTGCCAAACGTGATGGATAGTTCCCTGAACAAAGAAGGGTGGAGGCACCACTGAATGGGTGACTGCACTCTGACTCAGCCAGTCGGCCTGAGAGTTGTTGACCCCAGAAATGTGGTCCGCCCCCGATGGACAAAAGATGTAGGTGTTCGGCTTCCCTCATCCAGGCCCTGGACCTTGTTCCCCCCTGCCGGTTGACATATGCCTTCACAGCCACATTTTCCATCATCACCAGCACGTGACCCCCTGGCACCCTGCTATGGAAGTGTTTCAGAGTTCCAACCGGTTTATTGGACAAGACGCTTTTGCCTGGGCCATCTTGCCTTCCAGAATGGCCCCCCAGCCCTGCAGGCTGGCATCTGTGGTGAGCAGTATTCTGTCCGGCTACTTGAATGGATGTCCCCTCCAAAGTGCAAGAGACTGCCACATAGAACCTGCAGAGGAATCTGTTAGATGGGTCCGCGGGAATAAGAGGCAGGACATAGCAGGAACAGGTAAACACTATTGTCCATATAAGAAAAAGGCCTCTCAGCCGTGGCTGGCACTGGCTTTTATAGCCAGCGCTGTCCAAAGCTTCAGCCACTGATGGGGCTTTATTATTCCTACCAGTGGCTGGACCAATGAGTGGAGTCTGTTAGCTGATTCCACTCTATGGCCATATTTGGTAATACGTAACACCCTTCCCCTCCTAGTTAGAGTTCCTCCAATCAGCTCTTGTGTACCTCATGTAATTGCGTAGGTAGGCAGGGCTTCAAGGGGTGCGACTGGACCTGCGCACCTCACTCGTTCCTGGGGCGGTGGCCCAAGCAGGCAGGTCCGCCGCTGCTCCGGTCCCTGCCTGTGGAAGCGCCTTGAAGTCATCTCATGGCGCGGCAGGGATCGTTGAGCCTGAGGCCTCAAACGTACACCACGGGACTTCCTCTTCACAAGGTGGGTGTTCCCGTGCTCTCTTCGGGTTTGAGGCTAGCCCATCAGTTCTTCTTCTGGTCTCTGTGGGTAGGATCTCTGCTAGGGACTGTTCTGTTTGTTCTCATTTGGTGTTGGACTGGTTGTCTGAGATAGGGACCTGGCCTCTGATTTGGTCAATGTGTCTCTCCCACTGTTTTCCCTCATCTGTCTCTACTTGATAGGATCTGGGTCCGGTGATTTTGGCGGGTACCCAAGTGAGTCCCCCTGTGTAATTGTGTGAATGGACTGGGTCCCCTATGGAAAAGTTCCTACACTTCCCGGTGGAGTTTACTGGGGTTTCGGGACTGTAGTTCGGGTGGATCCTGTCTAGCGTTGATCAGAGCTTTCGACCCATTAATAGCTCTGCTGGGCTGTGGTGTGTTGTCGCATGGGGTGTGATGTGTTGGGCCAACAGCATCCTGTCGATCCTTTCCTGCCAGTCCCCTTTGCCCATTCTCCTGAGGGCTTTCTTGGTCGTTTGGACCATTCTCTCCACCTGCCCATTTGTGCTCAGATGTGCAGGCACTGATAGTGCGTGCCTGATTCCTAGTCCGCCTAGGAAACCCTCGAACGGTTGTGAGGTGAACTGGGGCCCATTGTCAGAGACAAGGATGTCCGGTAGTTCGTGGGTAAAGAACAGTTTACAAAGGACTCTTACGATAGCTTTGGTGGTGGATTTCATCCGTATTACCTCTAGCCACTTAGTACGCATCGACCACTATGAGGAAAGTTTGCCCCTGGCAGGGCCCAGCAAAGTCGATGTGTAATTGGGCCCATGGGGCTGTGGGTGTCTCCCATTTCCTAGGGCTGGCTGCTGGGGTGGGGGCTGGTCGGGTTTCTTGACAGATTGTGCAGGTGGCACCCAGGTCTCTCTTTCTTTGTCCAGTCCCGGCCACCACACATAGCTTCTAGCTAGGGCTTTCATGCGGACTATCCCCAGGTGGCCCTTGTGTAGCATTGTTAGTACTTTGTTTCTTGGGGGGAGGGTGACCACTCTCACCATAGTATACAGCCCTTGAATATGGATCCCTCAGACTGTCTTGTTTTTATATGGTTTGAGTTCGTCCCCTTCTATGGATTCCGGCCATCCTCTCCACACCCAGTTTGAAATCCGCGCCATGGTTTTGTTGCGTGGTGTGAGCCTGGCGATTTCTGCAGATGTCGCTGTAGAACGGGCTGTAGTTCTTCTACTAGAAGTACTGTGGCGGAGAGTGCCAGGTGTTCGACGAGATCAGGGAGAGGGCAGCGACTCAATGCGTCGGCGTTTGAAATGTCTTTTCGTGGCCATTGAGTTAGGTGGTAGCTATATGCGGCCAGGAACACAGTTCATCTTAACATCCTGGATGATAGTATGTTTGGTGTGGGTCTATCTCTGGCAAGGATGCTCAGCAGGGGTTTGTGGTCAGTAATTAATTCGAATTGTCTTCCATACAAGTATTCATGGAAGCACTTGATTCCTGCTACTGCGGCAAGCGCTTCCTTGTCAATTTGACTATACTTCCTTTGTGCTTTGGATAATGTTTTAGAAAAATATGCGATGGGGGCTTCTGTCTCGTTGGGTAGTTTGTGGCTGAGAACTGCTCTGATTCCATGGGGGAGGCGTTGCATGTGAGTGTCAATGGCAGTGTCTCACTATATTGCATGAGAACGCTTTTAGATGTCAGGATGTGGTTTTTTTTTAATGTGTCGGCCTCACATTGTCTCCAGGTCCAGCTGGTCATCTTGTCAAGCAGTCTATGGAGTGGTTCTGTGATGGTTGCTTTCTGTGATAGAAAGACATAGAAGTTGAGCAATCCCAGGAAGGCTTGCAGTTCTGCTTTGTTTTGGGGGGTGGGGGCTTCCCGTATTGCTTTCAGTTTCTCATTTGTGGGTCAGATGCCTGCTGCGTCTATCAGGAAACCCCAAAATTCCACTTGGGGGATGGCCAGGTGGCATTTATTTCTTTTTAATTTCAGCCCCGCTTCTTGGAATCTCCCCAGGGTCCTTAAACACTCCATTAGTTGTTCTCTGTTGCTGGCCAAGATGAACACGTCATCGAAATATGGTATTACCCCCAGGATATTGTGTAGCAGCCTTTCCATAATGCTCAGGAACAGGCCAGGGGCTAGCTTACTGTAGCCACTTACATTTAAATGCGCCCTGGTGAGTGACGATGGTTTGTGCTTCAGCAGTTGCCTTGTTGACAGGCAGTTGCTGATAGGCCTGGGCCAGATCTAATTTGGCAAATATAGTCCCCTGGCCCAGGAAGTGTAAGAGGTGCTGTACTACAGGCACGGGGTAGGTGCTTTGCTGGAGGGCCTTGTTCAGGGTTGTTTTATAGTCAGCACAAATCCAGATTGACTAGTCTGGTTTAACTGGGATGATTGGGGTCTCCCATTTGGCATGGTCCACTGGCTCAATGTTTTTGTATAACATTGAGGAATAATCTAGGGACAGGCACCATTTCTGGTCTCACAGCTGGTTCATCAAAAAGTTCATCAGGTGCCATCACCCCTAAACTTCTTTGCATCAAAGATGCCAGTAAAGGATGGTCTTTCAGGGGCCATATCCTCTTCCTCTAAGAAATCAGATTCTTTTTTTTTTCTTCTTCAAGGGCTCTGTCAGAAATGCTGGGTAATGAAGGCACTGGGGAGCATCTGTCTCTGAAAGAATAGGTTTCTCTAGCCTGAAGAGACCTGTCTGGTTCTGATTGATCTGAGGCCTCAGAGACATTTCCTTTAGACGCTTAAAGAGCCTCTACCACTCCCCTTCTGATAACCTTAGCAATCATGGCTTCCAAATGAGCTGGGACAGCCTCTTCCTCTTGCTCAGAATTTTAAGGTTCAGGAACAGGTCTGGCCCTTTTGGGAGGAGGAGGAAGCAGCTCCTCCACAATTGCAGGCTCCCTTTCATCCCTATCTTTGTGATCAGGTGCCTTCCTCTTCTGTCTGCCTCTGGATTTTCCTTTTGGAGTGGAAGGGCTGGGCTCCCTTTCTTGTTCATCATTCTTCTGACCAGGAGAATTAAGTAATTCACAAGAAAGAGGTAGGGAAGGGAGGGGACTTGCTGAAGGAGGGAGGAGTTTAGTAAACCCAATCACAAGTAAATAATGCAAGAAAAAAACAGATCCAGAAACAAATTAATCACCTTACCTAGGAAGCCGGCTTAGCAAGGCTGCAGCCACACCCTGCTGGTCACACACCAGGTTTTGGACCTGTAAACAGGTCAGAAAGGCGCCCACACATTTTCCTCAGTGCTGGAATGCAACGCAGCACTGGCAATGTGGCCGGTAGCGCCCTCAGGTGGGGGTGATCCCTGATCAAGCGGCTGCTTTGCTTTCTCCAATCCTTCTACAAAGCTCTCCTGTGGCTTCTGCTCTCGAGTCTTCAAGCTGCTGCTGCAGACTGCTGCACTATGCATTTTGTATCCATGGCAATCCTCTCAGCAAAGCAGGAAAATGAAAGAGAAACCGCAAGCGGTTTCTGCTGCTGCCATGCTGCTGCGCCAATCAGCTGGTTGCCCTTATTGGGCCGATCACCTGGAGCTGTCCCACGTGGTCCTGGCTCCACGCACTGTGCCTAAAGCCTTTCACACGATTTGGAAGCTCTGGGAGTGAAAATCAGCCCACTCAGTTGAATCCAGCAGTTTCCAAGCCCCAAAGGTGCCTTTTAAAACTTTTTTTCCTTTAACAATCAGGTTCCACTTAAAGCTATAGTGGAGCCCTGAAAAACACGTCTAGTCCTGGCTAAGACTGTGTCAAAAACTGGGGAGTGGCCACAGCAAAGTAGTGGAGCTTGAATTTGAGTAGACTCAGTCCAACCAGTTTAAGCTGATACAACCCATCCTATCTGGACTCACGTAACCATAGACAGGAAAATGACAGTGATGGCGCCAGAGAGGGATACAGAGATAGGCCTTCATAAGGTCTATGGAGGAGAGGAGGTTGACCTCCCAAACGCTCTAGGATGGGAATGCAAAGTTTGCATCTTAAAACACCTGTATGGGATGAACCTGTTCAAAAACTTCAGGTTGAGAATGGCTCGCCATTCCCCAGATGCCTTTGGGGACCACAAAGAGCCTGGAATAAAACCCAAGCACCTGTTAATTAACTGGAAGCGATTGAATGACCCTAATGTGAATAAGGTGTTGAATGGCCAGTTCCACAAAGACCCATTTTGCACTACCCCGAGACACAGGGCAGGTCATAAAATGCTCTGGGGGTGGCGAGAGGAACTCCAGCTGCAGACCCGATCGGATTGTCCTGAGGACCCAGGCATCCAATGTGGACTCCTCCTATCTGGAAGCAAAGAAGGCCAGACAACCTCCGATGGGGGAGAGAATAGGTGTTCACTTGGAGTGTCAGAAGGAACGGCCTCCTCCTCCTCGAAAGGCCCGCTTACCAGGATTTTGATGTTGCTGTCTGCCTGTCGCCTCAGGTTACTGTTCCTGTCATTGAGGCAATCCCTCTGATTATGGGAGAAGCGAGAGGTGGACTTGGCCTGATAAGAGGAAGGACGGAGTTGGGCAATAATCTGCCCTCTTTCCTGTTGAAGAGAGGACCTTTCTCTTATCCCTGGTCTCGACCAGGTATGGGTCCAGGGCCTCACCAAAGAGCTTCTCTCCAGCACAAGGAGCCAATGCCAGCTTCCACTTATGGCGGGAGTCAGACAGCCACTTCCAGAGCCATAGGAGTTGTCTTGCTGTGACCGAGGAGGCCATGGCTCTAGAGGCAAACTTGGCTGAATTCAGCATGGCATCTGCCGTAAAGTCAGCCACTGCAATGATTTTCTTCAGATCTTGGTGAGATCTAAAATCAGATGGAGGAAGGCGCTCCTGTAATTGATGCAGCCAGCGGAGCAAGGCTCTAGTAAAAAAGGATGCTGCTGTCGAGACTCAAATAGCCCAAGCAGAAGACTGATGGCTGCATTTTAGCGTTTGCTCAGAGCTTTTGTCTTCAGCCTTGAGCACGTCCTCTGGTTCAGTGGGGATGCCAGAGGAGAAAAACGAGGCCACTACCGGAGTATCAGCCACCCTTTACCTACCCAATTTAAAATCCGCGCCAGATTTTTGTCTCTTGCGGTTTCTTTTGTGATGTCTGATGCGGTTATGGGTAGGTTTGCCAACGTCTTGATTTGCAGGGTTGATGTGGCTGGTGCCTGATCATCTTCTAATTCAGGTAGGGGGGAACGGCTCAGGGCATCAGCGTGTGTTATGTTCTTCCCTGGCCAGTGGATTAAGTTGTAGCTGTATGCGGCGAGGAACTCGGACCATCTCGTCATTTGTGGTGACAGTATGTTGGGGGTGGCCACCTTCAAGTACCTGGGAACTACTCTTGGGGAAGAAGGCCTACTACAAACTGAGGTGGCAGCCAGGATCAACGCAGCGTGGGGCAAATGGAAGTCCGTCACGGGCGTCCTCTGTGACAAGAAGATGCCGATGCGCCTGAAGGCGAAAATCTATAACTCTGTGGTGCGCCCGTGGCCATATACGGCGCAGAGTGCTGGCCGCACCAAAGAAGTCGAAAGCAGACTCCAGACAATGGAGATGCGAATGCTCCGATGGTCGGTAGGCCTCACCCTACTCGATCGCGTCAGGAATGAAGAAGTGCGCAGACGGTTCAACGTCGTGCCCATCCCCACGGTCATGAGGCAGTCCCGCTACGATGGTTCGGCCATGTGAGTCGCGCCAAGGAAGAATCCATCATCAAATCTGCGATGAAGGTGATTGTCGGAGGAGCGAGACCGCGTGGTAGACCTAAGCAATGCTGGATGGACACGATCAAGGCCGATCTAGAGATCGCGAAGGCAGACCCGACGTACGTGGCAGACAGAGAGGCGTGGAAGCAGTACTCAAGGACATTAGCGGACCTCGCCAGAGCGCGAGACAAACGCTGAAGAAAAAGAAGAAGAAAAGAAGAAGAAGAAGTATGTTGGGGTGGCCTTGTTCTCTCGAGTATTCCTAACAGCGGCTTATGGTCTGTAATCAGTGAAAAGATCCTGCCGTAGAGGTATTCATGGAATCGTTTGACTCGTTATTGCGGCTAGCACTTCTCTGTCCAATTGGCTGTAATTTCTCTCTGCCTTTGATAGTGTTTTGGAGTAGAACGCTATCGGTGCTTCTCTCCCATCGGGTAAAGTGTGGCTGAGTATGGCCCCGATGCCGAACAGTGATGCATCGCAGGTTAATGTTAGTGGCAAGGTTTCGCTGTATTGGATCAGCACAGAGTCTGATGTGAGTAAGTCTTTGATTCCCTGGAATGCGGTTTCTTCTCGTTGCCCCCAGGTCCAGGTAGCTTTCTTATCCAGCAACCTGTGTAATGGTTCCGCCGTCGTTGCCTTCTGTGGCAAAAAGACATTGTAAAAGTTAATAAGTCCCAAGTTCCTTCTTTATCTATGAGGTACCCCAGGAATTCAACTTTATCTGTTGCTAGCTGGCACTTCTCTCTTTTCACTTTGTGTCCCGCCTCTTTAAATCTTTGTAAGACTTCCCTCAGGCAGCTTTCCAGTTGTTTTTTGTCCCTGGCCGATACCAGTACGTCGTCAAAATATGGTACCACCCTTTGATTCCCTGCAATAGGCGCTCCATCAAGCTTTGGAATACCCCTGGGGCCACGCTAACTCCAAATTGCAGTCTTTTGCATTTGAATGCCCCCCTGTGAGTCACAATTGTTTGTGCCTCTGCTGTTTCTGGGTCAACTGGCAATTGTTGGTACAGTTGTGCAAGGTCGAGCTTCGCAAAACCTTTTCCTCCCCCCAACGAATGTAAGAGGTGTTGTACCACCGGGACGGAGTATGCGCTTTGTTGTAGCGCGTGGTTGAGGGTGGCCTTATAGTCTCCGCAGATGTGCACGGACCCATCTGGCTTAATAGGAGTCACACTTGGGGTTTCCCACCTTGCATGGTCTATTGGTTCTAATACCCCCTGTGCGATGAGTTTATCCATTTGTTCATCGATTTTTGGTTTTAATGAAAAAGGGACTCACCTTGCCTTTAGCCTGATTGGGGCTATGCTAGGATTCAAATTAAATGAGATAGGGGACCCTCGGTACTTGTCTAGTTCTCCATCGAAAACGTCCTGGAATTCCCTCATCAGGTTCTCCTCCCAGTCCGTCTCGGTGATGCTATTGATCCCGGTCACTCCGATTCCCAGGGGTGCAAACCATTCGAGTCCCAGGAGACTGGGGCGACCCCGGTCTACTATCGTCAATGGAAGGATTGTCGTGTATTTTTTGAATTTGACTTGGAAATGTCTGAGTCCGACTACGGAAATCCTGTTCCCTTGGTAGTCTTTCAGTGTTAGTTTTTGTCTTTCTAATTCCTTTCTTTGCATATCTGGTATCAGGCTCTTTAGGGTGTTCCACAATATCATGGACAGATATGAACCAGAATCCACCTCCATCTCGTATGGCTGGCCCTCTATGGTGATTTGTACGTTCACCTTCCTTGCATCGGTTGTGCTCGAGTGGCCAATGATTATTGTCTGGTGTGTTTCTTCTTTTCTGTTGATCTCGTTGAAACGCTTATTTCTGTTTTCTCGGCTCCAATGGCTCCCTGTCTGTCTCTCTCTCATTCTTGGGGGGGGGGTGCTTCCTCTTCGTCTAGGGCTGTAGCTATTTCTGTTGCGGCAGACCCTAGCTATGTGTCCACGCCTTTCACAATGCCTGCAAAAACAGCACTCGGAACGTGGGTGGTCCCCTCTGCACCCGGCACCTGACGTGGCTGCAGCACTCTGATTCATGAACACTTTGGGGGGGGGGGGTGCCAGCTCCTACTGAGGGGGGATTTATACATCTTATATTACAGGATGGTCGTGAGGAGTAGAGGGTGGTAGTTAGAGTGCAGAGCGATCTAGGCAGTGGGACGCAGGATATACAGGAGAAGTATAATTGGCCATATTAGGAAATGAGGGATAAGTGGGAAACTAGAGTAGAGTGGTGCGCAGGAGTTAGCTGCAATTAAATGGGTGGGGTAATGCTATAAATCAGGGATCCCCAACCTTTTCGACGCCTGCTGCCCGGTTCCGGCGTCAGCTGGCGCCGCGCGCCGGTTCCGGCGTCAGCTGGGCGCCGCCATCTTTTTTGACGAAAAATCACTTCCGTGGCGTCACGGAAGTGATTTTTCGTCCAAAAAGCGGCGCCAGCGCTTCTGGTGAGCTTTTTCGGGTAGAAATGGCTTTCTACCGGAAAAGCTCACCGCAGCTGGCGCCGCCATCTTTTTGATGAAAATTGCTTTTTTACCAAAAAGATGGCGGCACCCAGCAACCAGCGCCCGGTAAGGCTTGTTCCGCGGCCGGTACCGGTCCGCGGACCGGCGGTTGGGGACCCCTGCTATAAATGACGCTGGAAGGCAAATTCTCCCAGCACTAACCTGGATTGGAATTCAAACCATTATCGCCGGATGGGATGTGTGTTACATGTACAAATAAAGGACTTCAAACCTCCATGTTTGTTGGTTTGTAACTCGGAACTACGAACATCCAAAAGAGCAGCTAACATTACCTTTGCAGCTGGAGCTAGGCCTTTTGGAGCAATCCGACGGCGATATTCTACCTGCCACTATTTCCAGCACTCCCAATAGAGTGGAAGCCTCACCAGGAAAAAATCCACAGGGGCCCAGGGTTGCCAGATCGCAGCTTGGCTCTTGCGGCCAAGCTCAAGTCAAAATACGGCCAAATTTGGCCAAATTATTTTCTCTCATGGCCAAATTTTCCAGCCAAATTTTTTTATGCAACATAACATGAAGAAATATTGTTTTTTTGTTTTTTTTAAACTGTTTTTAAATAATTAAATAATAAAAAGTAGTCTTTATTCGACAACGTGACGTGACGTCATGGGAATTTCTGCGTTTCTTTTCTCACATCCAGGCTAGGCAGCTCACTTCAAATAACCGCTACTACCGTTTGGAAAGCTCAGGGCCAAATGCAGCGATCCTGAGGAGGGGGGAGCTAGGGCATGAGGGTTTTTAGGGGGTTCCCCCCCGATTGAAAAAATATAATCACTAAACAAATAAAATGACACAAAAATAGCAATCATATATAGAATCCTTATGAAAACTGAATGCTCAATAACCATCTTTTCAAAGAGGAATTATCCCAATAATTACATGAAAACAAAGAGTACTTCTAATGTAGCAATGTGAAAAAAGAAAAAGGTAAACAAACAAACAAACTATAAGATCAAGTCTGTCAAGTATGATTGAAATAGGAGCAAAGTCATGAATGAAGTGCTCTAATATAGAATGTTCATGATATCCTCATCAATATCCTCAGGGTGATCTGGTTGACTGGCTTGGTTTCCGTACATGTTCTCTGATGTGAACAGCTGAAGCATGCGTTCTGTTGTGCTGAAATCCGTACAGCACTTTCCCTGAAATTGTAGATGTCTACGAATTCTGATGATGGTGTCCAACATTTCCGTCTGTAAGCGATTTCTAGCCTTCGTCTTCACATGTGTTACTGCAGAGAAAATGTGTTCTACAACGACGTTATTCATTGGTGTTGCAAGGCAGGATAGCACATACATTGCCAACTGTTCAAACGGCTGCTCACCCGCTTTGGACTTGTACTGCAACACCCCTGCCCAGAAGGTTGCTGTGTCACTTGGAATTCTTCCATCAAACACTGACTCCTCTGCCCAATGCACATGCAGAGTTCTCCGATACTGCTCCTCAATCACAGCTTCATTTGCACTTCGGAAATGAGGCGTTGGCAGATCTTGAAATGGAACCCTGGCGGTCTGGCTCAACACTTTATTCAGTGACAAGCTTCTTAGACCTTTGAAGACTTCCATTGATGCCGGAAGGCGCTTCTCGAGCTGACTGAGGGCTTCACTCAGGAGGCTTGCACAGCATGTCTTCATCTCCATTGCCTTGTTGAGTGCGTCAGGGGAATGATTTTGGCTATTCACGAAGGAACGAAGCTCACTCGTAAATTTGGCCCCATAATCAACTCTGTCCAGGTCAAGTGGTTTCCCTTCACTGTCGATGATACGACCTTTCAAACTTTTGTAGTGCACGAGCAATTCTTGCACCATCTCCTCTGGGTCAGCATCAGTTGCTTGAAAAAAAGAGTTGACCCGCTCAAATTTGGCAACGATGAGGGACACAAAGTGAAAGTATAAGGCGTTCACGGGATCTGACAACATCCCCAGGATCTCCCTGACCTTGTACTGGCAGGAGGCATTGGCAGTGGGGACGACTGCCGAAAAGTAAGCCTTCAGCTCTTCCCAGTTGATAAGAATGTTGTAGATGACTGCCCCTCACCAACCATTGCGTTGCAGACAGCTTCTGGAAAGGAAGAGGTGTTCTCTTTCGCTCATCTGGAGTATCCATCACTTTGAACAGATCTGAGAATGCTTCTCTCCAGAGGATACTCTTGCTGAACCACTTGGGAATTCCTGCTAGGAGATATCCCAGGTTTGATGGAAGCTTATCAAACGCCTTCTCGATACAAAGTGCAAGCAAATGACATATGCATCAGTTCAGCTGACAATGAGGCGATTGCTCACGAATTCGAGACCACACGGAGTTGTGCTCCCCAATCATCGCAGATGCACCATCAACCAGCTTCAGACCGAGTTCATCTAGTGTGTTCCTGAGTATTTCAAAGAGTTCTCTACCTGTAGCCCCAACAACGGGCTTTAGAGCAACAAATTCAGTCACAATATGTCACTTTGGTTGAAATACCTGATGACAATACACAGATGCTTGTCAATAGCGATGTCCGTTGATTCGTCGATGAGGATTGCAAATTTTTTGTTCTCAACATCATGCTGTTGAGTCTCCTTCAAAGCAGGGGAAATTACTTTAGAGATAAGTTTACTGCACTTAGTGCGATGAACTTAAAGGTTTGCAAGTTTGCTACCTTTCCCATTCTTCATAAATTCTGCCAGGTGATCAACAGTGGACGTTGCGCAGTGACACGCTATAGTCACAGCAAGCTCAATTTCTATGTGTTTGGTTATCTCAATATCCTTGTCTATTTTCGGTTTCTGAAAAAAGGGTAATGCTGCACAATGAGAACTAGCACTTACTCTTTCTGTATGCCCCTTCATTTTTTCGTGGTCCAAAAGGCAAGAAAGCTTTGGTGCGATTTGTGTCTTGCAAAGCTTGCACAATCCGTGCTCACTTCCATCACTAGATTTTGTGAGCCACAAGAACTTTTGTTCCCATGATTTATTATATTTTCTACCAGTGTCATATTTCCCTTTCCATTTTCCCATTGCTGCCATCTTCCGTAGATGTAGAGTTGTTCACTTGTTCGGGGTAAAATATGGTTTAGAGACTAGGCTAACGCTAACGTAAGGGTTCCGCTTGCTAATATACATGCGCTGTGCACATACACATTACACATAGCTGCCTTACCATGCATGCAGAGTACACGCACAATGCATTTAGCTAGCTTACATGTACCACAAGCGTATTCTCTCGGTCGCACATCCAGGATTTTCCGTGACACCGTGCGCCGGCTGGCAAGAAAACAATCTGAGATGTTTACATCCAGGTTAACATCCGCTTATATTATGCAGCGCTGTTCAGTCAGAAGGCTTCGGCCTGTGTATCGCGTCGTTTTTCAGAGGTTTTCAGACGATCTGACAGTCATTTTCATGCGAATATATTGTATTGAAAACCAGTATTCAGCCAAAATTTCGATTTCACGGCCAAGCAACTTTCATACGGCCAAATATATTTGGCCAGAGACATGATTTTTTTTCATGGCCAAACAGATTTCTATACGGCCAGATTTCTCGAATTTGGCTGGAAAAACGGCCAGATGGCAACCCTGCAGGGGCTGACAAACTCCAACCAAGCAACCAACTATCCAAGTGAACAAACTTCGATGTTCCCACTGCAACGATCTTGTAGGAACAGGAACAGGCGATGCCCTGCATATCTCCAGGATTACACATGTGCGTTCCAAGGAGGGGACGAGTGTTGTAAACAAGTCTTCAGCCAGGTCCGCAAAAGTAGCGGGAGGAAGCGTGACAGCTGATAGGCTGCCGCATCTGACAGTGCACTATAAAAGGAGCACTGTCAGACAGGATCAGCTGTCACTTGTTAGCCACAGTGTTAGCGCGGGGATTGATATTTAAAACCCTGTTAGCTTTGAAATAAAAGGGTTGTCCTGATTTCCTTGACTTGTCTCAGTTACTCCCACAATTTAACACTGAAGATTTGTCCGTTCTGAAATCAAGCTTTTTAAGTTGGATACTTCAACATCCAGCGTTGCATTTCTGGACTGAATAACCTTATTACAGATATCAACTGGAACTAATACTCTCTACCAGTGGTGGGAAGTGATTCAAACATTTTTACTACTGGTTCTGTGGGTGTAGCGTGGCTTGGTGGGCATGGCAGGCAAAGGATACTGCAAAATCTCCATTTCCTCCCCACCCCAATAACCTGCTTTCCAGTTCCATTCTCCTGTGTAGGGTAACAAAAGACACAGCCAATCAACTGAATGGGAGGCAGAGAATAGATGAGGGTGGGGCCAGTAAGAGGTGGTATTTGCCAGTTCTCTGAACTACTCAAAATTTCCACTACCGGTTCTCCAGAACTGGTCAGTAACTGGCTGAATACCACCTCTGCTCTGAACCATACAACAGGCATTATCACACAAATGAAGGATGTGACATAAGATAAAGCTTCATTAACCTCTGTTCTTCTTTTCGCACTCAGGTTCAACTCCCAAGAGGTTTTCTAATGCTAATTTGATGCCTGGCAGGTGGGCTACAAAGGGCTTTATACTTTCAACACAATTGTGTATGACCATCGTGTGTTAGACGTGCCGTGAAGCCAATACACTTCTGCAAGATTTCTCATCACTGGACTAGAACTAAACAAGTTGTAAACAGTTTGTCCAGTTCCAAAGTTAAGTTATGGCTTCAGGAATGCATTCTGCGGTATCATTTCCACACAAATTAAGTGTGTGACACCTACATGGTGAAAATAAAGCTGTTTCACATTGCTCAAGTATAGAGCATGAAGTACTGTGTATATCCTATATTTTTTTTCTTTTTAAAAAATTTGGTTTTGTAAAAAAAAGTTTTTAAATCTCCCTTTCATGAGCCCGCTTTGAGCTCCCTGGGCCCCAGAACAATGTACTAGCTGCACACACACCCTCCCCACGGGCCTGCATCCAGCAGTTTAGTAAACATGTCTAACAAGCAACAAATGGTATCTGCAGCAGTGGTGGGATTCAAAATTTTTTACTCCTGGTTCTGTGGCGTGTCTTGGTGGGCGTGGTGTAGTGGGTGTGGCTTGGGCATGGCAGGGGAAGGATACTGCAAAATCTCCATTCCCTCCCCACTCCTGGGAGAAGGTTACTGCAAAATCCCCATTCCGTCCCCACCCCACTAACCTATTTTCCAGCTCTGTTCTCCTGTGCAGGGCAACCAAAGAAGACCTAGCCAATCAGCTGGGACTTGGGTGGCAGGGAATAGATGTGGGCAGGGGCAGTCAAAGGTGGGATTTGCCAGTTTTCCAAACTACTTAACATTTCTGCTACCGGTTCCCCAGAACTGGTCAGAAGTGTCTGAATACTACCTCTGATCTGCAGTCATAGATTATCCACAGCTGGAGAAACAGTGCTGTTGGATCCATCTTCAGTATTTCTTTCAAAGATGCCACAGATCTCTCACGCTTATCATTTCCAGTAAAGTTATTATTAAATCCAATCAAAGCACTAAATGTATTTTTTACTATTGTAACTTTTCAAGCAGGGGTAGGATTCTACCAGTTCGGACCTATTCCCTAGAACCAGTTGTTAACATTCTAAGCAGTTCGGAGAACCGGTTGCTAGAAGAAATTACTGGCTTAATCCTGTAAGGAAGGCAGGAAGGAAACATTCTGGTGTTGCTTACAGAAACTGCCTCTCCGTTAACCCTTATTACATTCTTGGCAGGACTAGACTTCCTGTCTCAGGAACATCTCTGGAGTTTTCTTTGCCTCCTTTGCTGGTACTTTGCTTGTGTGGAGTGACCATTCAAAGTTACAATGGCATGGAAAAAAGTGACTTATGACCATTTTTCACACTTATGACTGTTGCAGCATCCCCACAGTCATGAGACGCCAGGCAAGGAGATGCGTCCCTCGATGTAAGTGATATTGAGTTGGCCACACCCAGCCAATAACATGACCACCGAGCCATGTCCACCCAGTCACATGACCACCAAGCCACGCCCACCACCTAAGCCATGCCCACAGAACCGGTTGTTAAAAAATTTGAATCCCACCCCAGCTTTCAAGATACAATCCTTATCAAAATGGCTTAAAAGTAATGTCTATAATACTATCCACCTACCTACCTATCACTTTTTAAAGTTAGCAAGAAATATAGATGGTTCTCTATGTAACCAAAGTTAACATCTTGTTCAAAATAAAAAAATAAAGCACTATTAAGTACAAAAAGCTACTTTGGAGGTTTTAATAACATTTTATTGCTTTTATAATAATAGAAAAAAGACAAAATCTATACAAGCCAATCTGCTTATAGGCAGCAAGTGTAATCAGATCTTCAAACCATTGATTAAATGGGGCCATACATTTATCTTTCCAATGTTACCTATAAATTCTTTAAAAAATGCTTCCTTAAAAGAGAATGTGATACTGTTGATTATTTGATTTATATTTTTTGTTTCCCTCGAATTATCTATCCAACACACTTTAAAACACTGATCTCCAAACTTGGCGACTTGTGGACTTCAATTCCCAGAATTCCCCAGCCAGCCAGCATGGCTGTTTGAGGAATTCTGGGAGTTGAAGTCCACAAGTGTCAAAGTTGCCAAGTTTGGAGACCTGCTTTAAAAAAAACAAAAAGGCCTTTGCACAGCACCGGGAGGCTTTTAATTGGTCCTGGTTTTTGAGTAATAAAAAGGAGGCTGGCATTGATTGGCGGAAGGCAACAGATGAAGAAGAGGATTGGTTAGAAGGGAGGGCGGTTACTGAACGATAGGTGGTACCTGTCTATAGAGATAGGAAGAAAAAGAGAGCAGCACTTCCCAAACGAAGATGCACACCAACCACGCTATTTTTCCCTTCCAGGAACTATCAGGCAAACCAAAGAAGAACAGAAGCTGCACTAAGCGTTAAAAGATCTTTATGGGCGACCATTCCGTGTACAAAAAAAAGAACTCGGGGGAAAATAGCCTGGGGCACCTCTGAAGTTTCATATCTCTCTATGCTGAACTCGGGGCGCGGAGGAGGGGCTTAGTTTCTCGCGAGAAGACCGGCGATTCTCTCTTCCGCTTCAGCTTTTAAGCCGCGGCGGCGGCGTCTCGAGCAATGGGAGTGGGGAGGTGAGGCGACCCACCGGAAAAAAGAAATGGGGGGGAAAGGGATGGCGCGCGGAGGTGCGTGACGCCCTTCTGCAGCTGTTCTTGCGCGTGCTTGCCAACCTCCCCCCCCCTTCCCCAAGACTCCGGCCCTGTGGTGCCGGCTGCTCTTCCCCCCCTCTAGTAGGGCGGCTGGGGGGGTGAGTGGAGAGGGGGAGGGGGGCGAGAAAAGAGCGGGCTGCTGTAGCCACGCCCCATTTATGCTCCATGCTCCCCATTTCCCTCATACTTTTTTTGGGGGGGCATGTTTTATTTGTAGTTTTTTTGTGGATAATGACTGGATTAATATATTTTTTTCACACAATGCTCACAGTAATAATACAACGACATCTTCAGAGTTTTTATCTTTTTTTTTTAAGTTTTATTGGATTTTTATTTTTAAATAAATATACATCAGTATCAATACGTGGACAGTGTGGCCTCTGGGTATAATTCATTTTGATACAAACAGCAATAATAATAATAGTTATTACATTAATCAAACATATAATCCTAGTATTGATACATACATGATTCTTTTGGTGTAGTTAGTCAATATTTCAATGTTCCGTTTTAATGCCAATGATATTATTTAAGCATACATAGTAATACCATCTTTCAACCTCCAATCTTTCCATCTAATTATCACTTATGTTCTATTATATAAAAATTATATCTGCTAATATTCCCCCTATTTCTTATTACTACCTCTATTCTAGCTCCTAGTCAGATCACCATGACTAATCCTAGTATTAATATACATGTTTATATTAAGACATAGTCCTTCATCATTTGGTAGTTCAAAGTCACAATAGACCATTCAATTACTAGTTGTCCTATTATTTAAACATACCTGATAATATCAACTTTCAGCCTCCAGTCTTTTCAATCTTGCCTATTCAAAGCAGAGTTTAATAAAATGCAAAGCCAGTCTTGGAACTGCAGCATCAGCGGTATTTAAAATGACAGTTAATATGAAGGTCCAAATAACCTTGAAGTATCTTGCCAACATGACTTGGTTGTTAGCAAGGAGAATTCTTCCTCCTAAATTTTAGGCTTCCTTAAATCTGAATTGCATGGAAGTTCATTTTTAAAAATTAATGCTAATGCACGTTGTCACACCCAGGGATGATTTTCTTATATTAATCTGACATTGCGTACAGTACATTACCAAGCCTCGGAAAAAAAAATAGTTCTACTCTTTTATTTTTATTGAAAACATCCCAAAATTTACAAAATGTATAAAAGCACAGTATATGTCAAAATATTCAGCTTCTTCAGAGTCTTAGTTTCATAATCAGGTTGAAAAGATAGAAGTCAAAGTTTGCACAACTTGCTGGTGTATTTTGCAAAGCTAGAGTAATGGATGAACAATATTTCCGGCAGCTAATTAATACAGTGATTTCAGTATCCTTCCATTGATTAAAATGTAGCTTTAAACCAGGGGCATCAAATTGGCAGCCCGTAGGCCAGATGGTCACATGCAGGCTATTTGCAGGCCATGCCTACCCCAGCTCCACAAAGGGGAAAAACATCATGTAATGCAACATGACACGGCGAGTTTGACACCCATGCTCTAAACCATTCTGTAAACTAAATCTAGTTCTGCTTTCAACAGTTGTTGGTAGAGAATATTGAAACTTTAACCGAGTCCTGGAGTCTTCTGGGTACCTGTTATCTCTTAAGAAAAAAACGTATGACTTGATCCTCAAAATAGTGGGAGTTACATGCTATGGTGTTTTTTTTTTTCCCTCTTGCAGATGCCCCGTCACTGCTCTGCTACTGGCTGTTGCACTCGTGATATACCTGAAACACGCAACCGAGGCATTTCTTTCCATCGGTGAGAAATGGTTTTTATTCTTTGCCTTTGCAGACTCCTATTCCCATGTGAAGCTGAAAGTTGGTAGGATAAAGAATGTAAGTGTGAAGACATAAAACATTTCTATGCATGTTTTAGAGTTGCTATGAACAGAAAGAGGGGGCAGGAAGGAATTGAAAGAGCAGTGCAGCAGTTTGGAACCGAAAGTACATTCCATTTTTATCTTGCAAAGATTATAACTAAGCGACTGGTGCAAATCTCTAATTGGAGAACATGATCGATGACTCTTGGCTATGAACGTGTTTCCTTGGAGAATATGAATTATGATACATTCAGAGGGGTGGCTGAAAACCAGGGTCAAGGGTGATAGTGAAATTACATGTCTCAGAATCGGCTACATATAGGTCATACCGACATGTTAGCTCCTAATAAATCCTTTGACGTTTTTGAAGCTTGGCTTATGATTTAATTAGGGCAACTGCTGGAATCCTGATAGTAAGAACATACACTGTGTGCCCTGCTGGATCAGACCCCAGGCCCACCAACTATACAAGAAAACCACTAGTCTCTCAGAAGATGGCCTTCAGAGGTAGCCACACTGCCATCAAAGCTATTTTACTTGAGCGTGGGAGAAAGATATGCATAATCTTGCATGTGACCTCTGATCTCCAATTAATTAATCACTTAATATCTCACAGATTGCCAAAGGACAATCCACGGAGAACTACATGGTTGGAGAATTGTCAGCGGAAGGACATGAGTGGGCAGGGTCTCTGGGACCCTGCCTCTAAATATGTTTATTTTTGCTCCAAGCACTTTGAGAAGAATTGCTTTGAACTAGTGGGCACCAGGTAGGTAATTCCAACATTTGAAAAACATGAAAGAGCATGCAAAGTAGACAGTTTGCAACGTAGACAATATCAATATAGATGATATCCTTCCCGTGGAGAGGAATGGTTCTTCCAGTATACCTGTTCCATCTGACTTTCATTCATTTTTAAAACACTATGAATATGGGAAACGATTCACTCACAACCCTTTTTTTAAAAAAAAACAAAAAGTCTGGAAGGTATAGCTCAGTGCTTTCTCTAGAAATGCTTCCCTCCCTTACTGCCTGGAGAAAAGACAGGGTGGGAGATGTTCTGAGTTTTAATCTCATCAACTTTCTGACAAATTTGTGAAAACAGGCACAGCAGGATATTACCATTCTAAAGGTCTATGCACCCACCCAAAGGATTACCTTGAGCTGCATTTTAAAGCTGAAAAGTTAACAGTCTCGTTCAAGTTCAGCCTCTGGTGATTTTTGTAGGTATGTCAGTGTAATTTTCTTGGCAGCAGTTTGACAGTAGCAATAGCACTTACTAGATCAGGGGTGTCAAACTGGATTTCTTCAAAGGCCAGATCAGCATTGTAGTTCTCTGTGGCCCGGGGGGACAGAAGAGGCAGAGGGGATGGCTGCCTCCTGCAGTATTCTACCAGCCAAAATGGGGCATGGCGGTCCACGTGCAGCCCCCCTGCGCCTTGCTTTCATTCTCCATGGCATTCAGCACTCTGCTGGTCGAAAACGGGCCGCACTCGGTCCCGTTTTTGACCATTTTTTTTGGCCCGTTTTCAGGACAGTTTTGGGCGCATGGCCTGTTTCAGGCAGTTTGGGGGCACTGTTTTTGGCCTATTTTGGGACCTGTTTCCGTCCTGTTCTGGGGTGGTTTTCAGGCCCATTTTTGACCCATTTTTGGGTGCGTGGGCCCGTTTTTGACTCATTTTCTGGCCACTTCATTGTTTTGGGCCTGTTTTTAGGTGGTTTGGGGGCCCATTTTTGGGTGCACGGCCCTATTTTTGGACTGTTTTCTGGGCCATTTTCGGCTGGTTTTTGAGCCGGTTTTCAGGCCCATTTTCAGGTGGTTTCTGACCCGTTTTCAGGTGGTTTGGGAGGCTGTTTTGGGGCCATTTTCAGGGTTGTTTTTGAGCCTTTTTTTGGCCAGCAGAGTGCTGCCCGCGGGCTAGATCTGGCCCACGGGCCTTGAGTTTGACACCCCTGTACTAGATAGTATTCCCAAACAGATCATATTGATTATAACTTAACTTGACATTATTTCATTGTAAGACTTCTGGGTTGTAGATATCAAACAGAATTAGGAAAGGGCTATATATAGGTGGACAAAATTAATTATTTTATTTAATACGTCTGTACATAAAAAAACTGGACAAATAATACTCAAAATAGAATGTAACTAGCTAATTCCAAAGCCCTCAGAAGATCTGCTTTCTCCTCCAGCGATCCACAGTCCAGATCCCAGGCTTTCTGAGCCAGTAACTACTTTGATATGTGGGGTTTGTTTCCTTTGTAGCGGCTATCATCGCCTCAAGGAAGGGGCTGTTCCTACGATATTTGAGCCTCAAGCAAAGCCACGCCGGAAGTCTAAATTAAACAGTTCCAAACTTGCAAAGTATCAACAGAAGCAGAGGTGAGTCCCACTCTTCTGACCTCATGTTCTCTGTAACCCTGTGCATATTTTATTTAGAAGTAGGTCACAGTACATTCAGTGATGCTTACTTCTTAATAGAGTAAAAAACATAATCTATAGATTAATATCATTAGTAAGTTTAAAATGAATTTTGTATATAACAGAATGGAATTGTGGAATCTGAGATTGGAACCAGAGAGAAAACTATGGGTTAAGTTAAGAATATTAAAAATGTGAAAAACATCAGTCCTGGAATGTAATTTAGTGGCTTAATTGAATCACCTTTTTCTTCTTTTTGCTATATGTATCCCCATCTTCTTATGGTAGAATATAATAGAATTATTTATTGGCCAAGTGTGATTGGACACACAAGGAATTTGTCTTGGTGCAAATGCTCTCAGTGTACATAAGAGAAAAGACACATTCGTCAAGAGTCAAGAATCATCAGGTACAACACTTAATGATAGTCATAGGGTACAATAAGCAATCAAATCATACTAGAAAACAGTCAATGAAAATCGTTAGGATACAAGCAACAAGGTTACAGTCATACAGTCACAAGTGGGAGGGGATGGGTGATAAGGAGTGATAAGATTAATAGTAGTGCAGGCTTAGTAAATTGTTGGACAAGGTTGAGGAAATTATTTGTTTCTATTCTATCTTCTATCTTCTTTTTAGGCATGCAGGCCCATTTTCTGGGCTGTATTTGGGTGGTTTTCAGCTCATTTTTGGGTGTGCAGCCCTGTTTTTGGCCCGTTTTGTAGTGGTTTTCAGGCCCGTTTTGGGGTGCATGACCCTGTTTTCAGGCCCGTTTTTGGACCTGGTTTCGGGTGGGTTTTGGCCCATTTTTGGGTGTGCAGCCCTGTTTTTGGTCCGATTTCTGGTTTTCTGGCTGGGGCGGTTTTTGATCCATTTTTGGGCACACGGCTCCATTTTCAGGCCTATTTTGGGGTGGTTTTTTACCCGTTTTCAGCCCGTTTTGGGCGCCAAGCTTTACTTCACAACCTTCACTCCATGTTATCTCCTTCTAGCCTATGGGCAGAATATATTCTACATGGGCAACCTGCATCTGCAATCATGTTTTCCTCTGCTGGTTACTGTGTGTCACACCTTATGTTAGGTAGCTGTTACTCCTCACCTGACCTCGATTCTGTCCCTTTTTCACAGCCGTGGCTGCTATCCTGCCGAGGAGACCACTACGCTTTGTATGGATGTCTCTTGCTTCCCCATGCAAGAGCTGCCAAGTCCTGGGGCTGCTCCCACTACTGGTGAGCTTCGAAGCCAGCCCAATCTCCCAGGGTCAGAACCAGAGAATTTGGCCACTCTGTCAGACGTACCCCTGGAACGATCACCAGCTGCCACTGGTCAAGAAGAGGCCTCTCAATCTCCGGCTCTCCCAGAACCCGTAGGGGATCCATCTCAACCCGTTCCTCTCTCCCTCTACATGCTGCGACTCCCACCCCCGGCTGGTGCCTACATCCAGAATGAGCACAGCTACCAGGTGGGTAGCGCCTTGCTCTGGAAGAGGCGGGCTGAGGCAGCGCTTGATGCTCTAGGAAAAGCACAGCGGCAACTGCAGGCTTGCCGCCGTCGCGAACAGAGACTCCGCCTGCGCATCTGCGAGTTGCAGCGTGAACGGCGGCCACACAGTGCCGAGACCCACCGGCGGTTTAAGGAACACCTGCAGGTCTTTGAATTGCAGCTCCGGAATGACACTGAGTGACTTGAATCAGCCCAGGCTTGCCTCGTTTTGTGTGGTGGTGAAGGCAGCGTTGCACACTTGGGCCGTCGTTATTTTCCATCTCCAAGGTGCGTGGTAGCAAAACTTGGGGCGCAACCTTGTCGTTATTTCCCATCTCCAAGGTGCGTGGTAGCAAAACTTGGGGCTCTACGAACTTGGAGGCCGCTTCGTGCAACCCTGTTTTCCTTTCACCATTCCTGTTTATATCTGTAAATGAATATTTCTGATTGCCGGAGGACAGATTCAGGAAAGACATTTATTTTGATGATTTCGTTACGGTGCTGCCCTCGAGGGTCATAATATTTCTTTTTTAAAAGCTGCTTGATATATTGAATTTAGAGCTTGTCATGGTTGCCCAACTGAAGAAAAATCTTTTTGATGCTTTAAGTTATAAGGCTGTATGATAAAGATATTATCACAAAAAAAAACTTCTTCCTAGCATATTCCCACAGGTGCAGGGTCCGCTTATGGTCACACACAAAAAACTCCCCATCAGAACTCAACAAAATCAATATATTTGCATGTATCATATTGCCAGACAAATACAGTAATGGTTTAAATCTGAATTACATAAAGAGAAAAAGTGGCTCTTTATTTTTGGACCTCTGAAAGATAATTTTGTACAAAACATTTTAGCTGTTTGGGTATGTAAGGCCACAAATTTAGACATGGCTTGAAGCAAAAGCTAATTGCTGGAGCTGAGAGAATGTAAATATGAAATTTCAGGAGACTACTTTAATACTGAAATAATGAAGAGAAAGTTTTGGTTCACAAAATTATGTCAACCCTGTATGTTTTGAGTAAGAACTTTTCTAGATGTGTGCTCCTCACATAATACTTTTCAGAATATTTTACTCACTATACAAGATGTTTTGGATTCTCATTCTGTTTTGTAATTAGGAAACTACTTGTGTGCAAGAATCTCTTGCTGGATCAAGGGACTGAAGTAAAATCATTTTAATATAATTTTATTAAGAAATGTGATTACAATTGTAATAAGTAAAATTTCTGTGGCTTAACGTACAGTTAGTCCTCAAGTTACAACCACAATGGAGTTGCTAAGGGAAACCTTTGTAAAATGAGTTTGTTCCCATTGTACGACTTCTCTTGCCACAGTTGTTAAGTGAATCATTGCGTTTGTTAAATTTAGTAACATGGTTGTTAAGTGAATCTGGATTACCCATTGACTTTGCTTGTCAGAAGGTCACAAAAGGAGATCATATGACCTCAGGACATAGCAACCGTCATAAATATTAAATAGTTGCCAATTTTGGAATTTTGATCATGTGACCAAGGGGATGTTGCGGCATAAGTGTCACACTTTTATGTGTCACATTTTTGTGTTATGACACAAAAAGTGTCATAAATCACTTTTTTCAGTGCCGCTGTAACTTAAGGACTACCTGTTCTGAGATCAGCCAAGGTTCTGCTGTCTCAAGAGAGCCATCAATATTCTGTCAAATCTATAGGAGATGTTTCTGAATGTGGCCTCATAAATAAATGCCTCTCTTTGATTGCAATTTACTTTTTAAAAGCAACAGCTAAGCCATTTTTCATATGAATGGAAAATTGGACCTGTAGAATTCTACTCAGTTATATAATTATAATATTCTTGTTGAAGAATGTATACCATAGGAAAATTGTGGGGATTTATAATTTGTAGATTTCAATGTACTAATATTTAATACCATAAAACAAACTGAACATTGGAGTATCTTCATTTTAGCTAATATGCATCAATTTTCTTTTGTGAAAGTTTTATTTTGCATAAAGATCCTCAAACGAGTGATAATAGTAGAGATTATTTTCAATTAAGAGAATCTTAACAGAATTTTTGACATGATCTCTCCCATAATTTTGAAATTACCTAATCTTTTTAAACCTGTGCAAAAAGAAGTTTGTAGCCTCGTGGATACTGAATTTACTTCAAATTATTATAAATGACAAGGGAGTATAGCAGTATAGCTATATGTAGAAAATCATAAACTATAAACCGTGCTTATCACTGCTGTAGAAAGTGACCTCGTCAACCAGAGGAAATGCTGTGCTTGGCAAATACCAGAACACTGAAGCAAAGACAAGGTCTTATAATCCATAAGTCAGTTAGGGTAGTAAATGTTCTCTACATAAAAAAAGTTTCCAGGAAAAAAAGCAAAATTAAATACATACCAGGTCTTAATCTAGAGTAGTCAGACCCAGGAAAGAAGACAATTGGTTTTGCAGCTGCTCACACAGGATAAAGACATTATTTTCAGGGGTGAATTATTTCTCAAAGGCCAGCCCTGGCGGAATTATGACACAACCAAGCTGTCTCAGCTTGAAGTGTGAGAAACACCAGCCAGTCACCATGCCCCCGTGAAAACGCCAGATGTAGCTTCACTATTTGTATAACCACCTAAGCTTTACCGTGTTTCCCCGAAAATAAGACCCACCCTGAAAACAAGCCCTAGCCTGATTTTTTTGGGTGGGTGTAATGTAAGCCCTATCCTGAAAATAAGCCCAGGGGAATGGGTGTGGTTAATAGGAGAGGTGGCGAGCATGCAGGGGCTGACTGTGTCCAGCAGCAGCCACGGCACACTGGCTCCTTGGTGCAGCACAAATAAGTGTGAGCGTGGAGGCAGGGTGAAAAGACAGGCAATCTGGCACGGCTGCCTGACTCATGGGAGGCTTGCATGGTGGCACTGACAGCAGGTGAAGGCATGGGAATAGGGGGAAACAGGCAATCCCAATGCCTTGTGTGGGTGTTTGGTCAGTGTGACCACAGAAAAGCCAAGAAACGTTGGGATGGAGTGGGCAGCACGTTGGGATTGCCTCTGCCTCCACCTGCCTCTGCTGCAGTTTTCTCCCAAAAGGAGACGAAGCTTTGTCTGCTTGCAAAGCTTTGAGTCTCTGTCATTTCTCCGTCCTGGTGAAAAGTGTTTGGCTGCCTAGCAGGGTCCAACCGCGTCCGCGGACCGGACCGCGGAACAAGCCTTACCGGGCTGGTTGCTGGCGCCCCATCTTTTGGTAAAAAGCAATTTTCGTCAAAAGATGGCGGCGCCAGCGGTGAGCTTTCGGGAGAAAGCCATTTCTACCGAAAAAGCTCACCAGAGCGTGGCGCCCATTTTGACAAAATCACTCGCACGGAGTGATTTTGGATGGCGGCGCCAGCTGACGCCGAACCGGCGCGGCCCAGCTGACGCCGGAACCGGCACGCATCGAAAGGTTGGGGATCCCTGGCCTAGGGGTGCTTGGGAATGGAGCTATTAGAGTCCCCTTTGCAAGCAAAGTTTTATCTGCCTCTGGGCGAAAAATGTATGGACAGCTACCACCAGCCCCGCCCTCTCTGTCCCATGGTCTGCTTGCCCACGGCCTCAATCTGGGCCAAGGTCTCAGCATGACTTGGCCTCCAACTGCCCTGCCAGGAGGGCAAGGAGCCCCCATGAGGCGCCATGGCTGAAAAGTGTCATAGCAGCAGCTGGACCAGCAAGCAAGCAGGGCATGTGGAGGCCAGGCACACCAAGAGCTTGGCCTGTTGCAGCCATGGACAAGGAGACAGTGGGACAGAGAGGGCAGGGCCAGCAGTACCTATGCTCCCACTCCCGTTGGCCCCTGTGCTCACTTCCTCCTGCACTTAAAAAAAAAAAAGACCTCCCTGAAAATAACCCCGAGTGCTTATTTTCAAGCCCAAAAGAAAATAAGACCAGGTCTTATTTTCGGGGAAACATTAGTAGTAAAATATAAAAAGGTAAAGGTTCCCCTCGCACATACGTGCTAATCATTTCCAACTCTAGGGGGCGGTGCTCATCTCCGTTACAAAGCTGAAGAGCCAGTGCTGTCCAAAGACGTCTCCGTGGTCATGTGGCCAGCATGACTAAATGCCGAAGGTGCACATAACACTTACCTTCCCACCAAAGTGGTCCCTATTTTTCTACTTTTATTTTTACATGCTTTCGAACTGCTAGGTTGGCAGAAGCTGGGACAAGTAACAGGAGCTCACTCCGTTACGCGATGCTAGGGATTCAAACCGCTGAACTGCCAATCTTTCTGATCAACAAACTCAGTGTCTTAGGCCAGGAGTCATTCTTTGTTAGATTTTTGACAGAGGTGCTGAGCCCATCTGAAATGAAATGTATCTGAAACACACCAGTACACCTTGTGAGATTTAATTAATAGCCTGAGAGCTGCATAGTGGCCTATTGGTAAAGATGCTTGGCATTAAGTAAGCAAACAACAGCAATGCAATGAAAATATGTAATAAAAGTACAATAATATGAATTAAAAGATGGGTGGAGGAGAGGAGCAGGATGCATGGTGTGGGGGAGGTGGGGTCAGTGCAGGAGCCACTTCCAGGGATGGATTCTCCCACTGTCAGCATTCCAGAAAAACAAACTCAACACCAAAATTCCAAGACAAACATTTTCTCAAAATTCCATTTTATTAGAGTTGTCATACTGGCACATCTGGGAAAACCCGAATCTGAGAGTTCTGGGTTTCCCCTCAATAATTGAAAGTCAAAGACCCATCCCCTGCACCCTTCAGTCCATCATGGCCCAATCATCATCCATCCCAACTGGAGACAGTCCTCTAACCACTCCTCAAGCAGGTGCAGGATGACATCACCTTGACAGAAAAGAGGAATGCTGTTATGTCTATATACACTCCATGAAATCTCCCCTCCCAATTTCCCAGGCACTGGAATGTGGCAGTGTGGAAGCTTCTGGTGCTAATAGGGCTTCCAAGGCTGACAGCCATTGGGACCCCTAGGCCAACTGTCAGAGCCAGATCTTCAGGCCCTTGCAGGAGGAGGAGGAGGATAACAATAACTAGGTGTTGTGCCTAAAGATCTAGGCAAGCACTTAAAAACAATTGGCACTGACAAAATCACCATTGGTTAGCTGCAGAAGGCCACCTTACTGGGATCTGCTTGCATAATCCGCCGATACATCACGCAGTCCTAAACACTTGGGAAGGGTTCGACTAGTGATTTGTGATACGAAACCTAGCATAGTTATCTCGTTTGCTGTGTACACTGTTGTTTTTTGTGTATAATTAACAACAGTAACAACAGTAACAACACTTTATTGTACAGTATACACATACAATGAAATTCCCATAACACCCAGAGACCAGACACAACACGCACACACACAACAATCCTCAAACACACCCCACCCGCCAAGGCTCCCCACCCCCTAAAAACGCACAAGCATCCACACAACAGACCAAGTAATACTGTCCAACAACTCACTGTTGGATAGGAGGGTAGGAACAAATCTCATTCCAGGAGTGGCAGGATGTTGCAGAGGGATGGATATTTTTTCAGTTTGCTTCCTGTCAATGAGCTTGCTCGCTTATGTTCTAAAACGTCCACAACTCCATGCACGACTTGAACCCTCGTCATTTTTCCCAAACTCAATTCTTTTTAGTCTCTGTTGCCGGGAGGCTGTAGCAGCTACAACTCGCAGGCAGGCTGGCCATCCTTGGCTAGTTGCCTGTCTAGGGCAGTGGTTCTCAACCTATGTGTCATGATCCCTTTGGGGGTTGAATGACCCTTTCACAGGGGTCGCCTAAGACCATCAGAAAACACATATTTTCAATGGTCTTAGGAACCGAGCCATAATTTTATGGTTGAGGGTCACCACAACATGAGGAACTGTATTAAAGGGTTGCGGCATTAGGAAGGTTGAGAACCACTGATGTAGGGTGACCGTGACTCTATTTATCCCCCTGAAGTCCTGCCCAAGCCTAAAAGGAGCCATCAATCATCTCAACAGATAGGATTCTTGTTCTTTGTGTTACTGTCATCATACGGCGGGATCCGCAGTTTTGCATTTCACCCACCACTTCGTCCAGTCTGCAGCGTCGGCAAGCATATCACGCAGACAGTCCATCCATCGCTTTTTTGGTTATCTTTGGGGATGCTGGCCATATTGGCTGAGTGTAAGTGCCCACTGTGCAATGGATTCCACATCAGATCTTACCATGTGTCCAGCATCCCACCCCATAGAGGACAACCTCTGGGTGGACAACCGTGCAGTAGATCTTCAATTTAAGGCTCAGTAAGTTCTTCTAGTCGCACGAGGATGCCAGTGACCTGGTGCCACTTCAACCTGGCAGCGTTGACTTGTGCCTCGGCATTGAGAAGTGTGTCAATCATCATATGGGATCTGAGGTACTGAAATAATAACAATGCAATGAAAATAAGGATTTTTTTAAAAAAAAATATATGAATTAAAAGATGGACAGAGGGAGAGCAGGTGGTCAGTGTCAACTCATAAAACATTTCTATGGCCGTTTTATAGTTGCCAACAGAAAGGGAGGGGGGAAAGGGATTTGAAAGAGCAGTGCAACAGCTTGGAATTGAAAGTGCATTCTATTCATAGTTTTTCAGAGATTGTAACTAGGTGACTGAAGTTTCTGCTGTGCAAAAATCTAATTGGAAAACATGACTGATGACTCTTGGCTATGGGCGTGTTTCATTGGAGAATATGAATTATGATACACCCAGAGGGGTGGGGGAAAACCAGGGTCAAGGGTGACAGTGAATTATGTGTCTCAGAGTCGGCTATACCCAGGTCATGCCGATATATTAACTCCCAATAAATCCTGTTTAGTTTTGGAAGTTTGGCTCAAGACTAATGATTTAATTGGGGTAACTGTCCAGCAACCATCTCCAGTGTTGTCCTCCCCTATTGGGACCCCAAGCCGACCATCATAGCCAGGTCTTCAGGCCCTTGCAGAAAGATAGGAGTTTGGGGGCAAACCTCACCTGTGGGACAGGATGTTCCACTGGGCCAGCGCTACAGTGGAGAGGGCTCTTCTGGATCCACCAGCCAGGTTTCTTCACCGACAGTGTTGTAGAGCGGCGGTAGAGATAGAGACAGATGCAGGCTTAACATTTAACAGGCTTTATTCGCGTGAATAAAGGGTCACCGAGGCTGCCGAGGCTAACTGGCAGTCAGCTGGCGGCGACAGCTGATGCCGTTTGACAGCTCCTTTTATAGCCGGCTGTCAAATGGCATCAACCAATGGGAGCGGTCGGCGCTCCCGCGCAGGCGGCGGACCAGAGTGAGGACTGCCATCAGTCTGTAAACACAGCACTCCTTTCCCCTGGCCAGGAGCATGCATAGTCCTGTAGCCGGGTAGGCCGCCTTTGCTCGCGGCCAGATCGCCAGATCGCGGCCAGTTCAAGGGGCTTGCCGGCTGGTAAGGAGTCCTTTGCTCGCCGGGTGTCGCCTGGAGCTCGTTGCTGGTCTTCCGAAGCCCTTGTCCGAGTGTCCGGCTACTGGCCAGGTAGGTCCCTCCGATCGGCTCGCTTGGCAGGTAGACCGGGTTGTCTGGCAGGGAACCATTTGCGGCCGCAGGGTAGACCGCTTCGCTTGGCGGGTTGGCTTCAGCATGCGGCTGGTAGACCGGGGCGTCCAGCAGGTAGGCTTCAACATGCGGCTGGTAGACCGGGGTGTCTGGCGGTCCCTGAGAGTCAACGGCAGCTCTTTCCCAACGCCTTCTTAACTGGTCGATGTGCCAGCACCATACTCGACCATCCTCCAAACGGATCCTGTAGGACTTGGGTCCTGTAATGGAAACTATTTGCCCTGGCATCCATAGAGGGTGCCCTGCATAGTTCCTGGCATAAACCAGGTCCTGCAGGGCAAATTCCC
This sequence comes from Notechis scutatus, assembly GCF_049901735.1. Taxonomy (NCBI): domain Eukaryota; kingdom Metazoa; phylum Chordata; class Lepidosauria; order Squamata; family Elapidae; genus Notechis; species Notechis scutatus. Next base: position 77,172,033 of record NC_142014.1, on the reverse strand, counting down.
TCGCATGGCTGTCAGAGCCTAGAGGGGTGCCAGGGGCATAGTGGGGGTACAACCTGTCCAGGGTGGTCCTAAGGCGTCTGCCCATCAATAGTTCTGCAGGGGACTTGTTGGTAGTGGTGCATGGAGTTGAATGCTGGGTGAGCAAGTAGGTGGACAGTTTGGAATGCCAATCTGCTTGGCCAAATCTTGCCAAGGCTTCCTTTACAGACCTAACAGCCCTCTCAGCCATCCCATTGCTTGCAGGGTGAAAAGGGGCTGTGTCTGATGCCCAGGTTGGCTGCAAAAACCCCGAACTCACAAGAAGTGAACTGGGGGCCATTATCAGATATCAAGGTGTCAGGGAGGCCATGCGTAACGAACAGTCTGGTCAGGGCTCTTGTGACAGCCAGTGTAGTTGTGGAAAGAAGCAAGGCCACATCAATCAATTTAGAGAACGAGTCTACTATGACTAAAAAGGTCCGCCCATGCACAGGGCCAGCTAGGTCAACATGCAGCCGGGACCAAGGGGCCCCAGCATCCTCCCATCGGGTTGGGACAGCTGTTGGAGGTGCTGATCTAGTTGCCTGGCAGGGCTGGCACGTGCTTACCCAGCTGGAGATCCGGGCATCCAGGCCTGGCCACCACACGTAGCTGCGGGCCAGAGCCTTCATCCTCACGATGCCAGGGTGGCCCTCGTGCAGGGCTTTTAAGATTGGCTCTTGGAGTGTAGTGGGAATGACCACTCTTGTCCCCCATAGTAAGCAACCCTGTAGTGAAGATAACTCTTGTCTGCGGGTCTTAAATGGCATGAATTCAGGGCTGTACTGAATTTCAGGCCACCCCCTCCCCACCCAGTCCAGGACTTGGGAGATTACCTTGTCCCTTCTGGAGTGGGCAGCAATATCCTCGGCTGAGACAGGCAGGTTGAGTTCGTTGCAATCAAAAATGGCGTGGATGGGCGCGGGGTCTTCTACTGGTGTTGGCAGAGGGCACCTGCTGAGGGCATCTGCATGGCACAGGTTCTTCCCCGGGCGATGTACCAGCTTATATGAGTAGGCGGCTAGGAACAGGGTCCATCTGGTCATCCTCGGGGATAGCTCCTGTGGGGTTTGCTTGTCTCCTGCTAAAAGGCCTAAAAGTGGTTTGTGATCTGTTACAAGCTCAAAGTAATGACCATAAAGGAATTTGTGGAATTTTTTCACAGCAGCAACTGCTGCTAAGGCTTCCTTGTCAATTTGACTATAGTTCCTTTCTGCTGCAGAGAATGTTCTTGAAAAGAAGGCAATTGGGGCCTTGGAGCCATTTGGCAGCCTATGGCTGAGTACTGCCCCTATGCCAAAAGGTGAAGCATCTGCAGCTAGAACCAGGGGAAGTTGCTGGTTAAATTGGACTAGTACTGCATTTGAGGTTAGCAGGGATTTGACCGCCTGGAAAGCATTGGCTTCTCTTTGCCCCCAGTGCCAGGGGGCTTTCTTATCTAAAAGTCTATGTAAAGGTTCAGCTATAGAAGACTTGTGTGGAAGGAAAGCTGCATAGAAATTCAGGAGTCCCAAAAAGGCTTGTAGCTCTGTCTTGTTAGAGGGAGTAGGTGCCTCGTGGATGGCCCTAACTTTTGTTTCTATAGGATGAATTCCAGAGGCGTCAATTCGATAACCTAGGAAGTCCACTTGCTTAGTGGCAATGGTGCACTTGTCCTTTTTTAGTTTTAACCCATGCTGCCTAAAATGGTCAAGAACTGACCTAACCCTGAGTAATAATTGTGTTTTGTTGGTGGCAGAGACCAAAACGTCATCAAAGTATGGGACTACCCCTGGGAGTCCTTGGAGAATCCTTTCCATCAGGGACTGAAAAATGCCTGGGGCCACACTAACTCCAAATTGTAAACGCTTACACCTAAAAGCGCCCCTGTGGGTAACTATTGTTTGCAAGTCAGCAGTATGATTGTCTACAGGAAACTGCTGATATGCTTGGGACATATCTAGCTTCGCGAAAATAGTGCCTGGCTCAAAGGAGTGCAACAGGTGTTGGATTACGGGGACTGGGTATGCACTAATTTGGAGGAAACGATTGAGGGACGTTTTATAGTCTGCGCAGATTCGCACGCTGCCATCTTTTTTAAGGGGGGTGACGGTGTTTCCCATTTTGCGAAATCTACTTGCTCCAGCACTCCTTGCTTAATTAGCTTATCTAGCTCAGAATCCAATTTAGGGCGAATGGCAAAAGGGACTCTGCGAGGTTTTAAACGAATGGGGGTAGCTTGTGGGCCTACATCAAATGAGATAGGGGTACCAGAATAACATCCCAGCTCATCACTAAAGACATCAGCGTAGTCCCTGAAAAGGGTGTCTACTTCAGTATTCACCACAGAGTGAATCCCAGTTACACTAAGGCCCAGAGCAGGGAACCAATCTAGCCCAAGCAAGCTGGGAAGGGCACCATCTACAACCACCAGAGGCAAGTGGCCTCTAAAGTTCTGGAACTGAATTAGGAACTTGCCTTTCCCCAGGACTGGAATGGTCTTTCCCTGATAGTCTCGAAGAGTCAGGTGGCAGTTGAGCAGCTTCTTCTTGGAGAGTGTAGGGAGCAGCTTCTTCAGGGTGGCCCACGAGATGATAGAGAGGGCAGACCCGGTGTCCACCTCCATCCGGCAAGGCTTACCTTCTAAAAAGAGAAAAATGCTTATTTTGTTAGACCCAGGGGTGGTATTGTCTGTGTAGCAATCTTCAATTTGCCTTTGGAAGGAGGCAGTGGCTTGAGGTCTTTGTGGGAAGGCTTATTCAGCTTGGCAAACCCTGGCTATGTGGCCTTTTTTCTGGCAGTTTAGGCAGATGGCGTTTCTGAATCTGCAGGTTGACCTGGGATGTGCCCCCCCACAGCTCAGACAATTGGGCTGCTGTCTGGGTGTTGGGTTGGTGTTTTTCCTTGGCATCTCTGTGGGGGGCCTTGGTTGTCTGAGGCGGTTTACATCAAGCGGTTCCTCTTCTAGGGAAACCTCATCAAAGTGAATGGTGGAGCTCCCTTGCTTAATGGGGTTTCCTTGAATCTCAGCTGCTGACAGCTCTGACAGTTCAGCAGCCTGAGCTTCTTCTATGGCTAAGGCTAGGGTCAAATCCTTTTTTGCTAGTAAACGCCTCTGTAGCTTTAGGTCTCTAACCCCTCCTACAATTTGGTCAAGCAGCATGTCTTCCAGGTAATCCCTAAAACCACAGTGTATGGCAGCTGATCTTAAGGCTGCCATATACTGACTAACGGTCTCCCCCTCAGCCTGAACTCTCCCTTCTAAAAGCCAATCTTCTAGCTATCTGAGAGGGCTTAGGGGAGTAGTGGTTAGACAGAATTCCCTGCAACTCCTCCCAGGGAATAGCCTTTACAGAGCGTGGGGACACTAGCGCTGAGGCTGTATCAAAAACAGCAGCTCCACAGAAGCTCAGGAAATAGGATCTTTTCCTCAGATCGGTGGCTTCTGTCAGGTCAATCGCGTTCAGGAAACACTCGAACCGGTTCATGTACGACTCCCACGTCTCGGCCGTCGGTTGGAAGGGAGGGAATGTCAGGTTTGAAGCCATCGTAGAGTGACAGCGTCGGTCTCCTCAGCTGAGGGAGCTTTAAATTCGCGCTTTTAGAAAAGCGCTCGCGGCTGTGCCTGTCAGGCGGCGCCTGACTCCTCAGCTGGGGAGTTTGAACTTCGCGCTCTTGGAGAGCGTCAGTGGCGATGACGTTATTCAGCTCTCAGCGGCTTCGGCTCTTTTTGACAGTGACTGTGCTCAGCTGTCTTTGCCTGATTGTCTCTTCGTCTCTTATCTGATCCCGCCCTCGTCGCCAGTGTTGTAGAGCGGCGGTAGAGATAGAGACAGACGCAGGCTTAACATTTAACAGGCTTTATTCGCGTGAATAAAGGGTTGCCGCGGCTGCCGTGGCTAACTGGCAGTCAGCTGGCGGCGACAGCTGATGCCGTTTGACAGCTCCTTTTATAGCCGGCTGTCAAACGGCATCAACCAACGGGAGCGGTCGGCGCTCCCACGCAGGCGGCGGACCAGAGTGAGGACTGCCGTCAGTCTGTGAACACAGCAGACAGGATCCACCGTAAGCCTCCTCTGCCGTAGATGGCAGGAGATGGTTTGTCCATGCCATGGAGGGCTTTGAAGATCACAACCAAAAATCCTGCAGTGTCCAGAAGAGAGGATGGCTATTTTATCACTCTACTTCCTGTTAACCAGTTGAGTTCCCTTATATTCCAAAAGCTCCATACAGAATTTGGACCCTTGTTATTTTTCCCAAAGTTAATTTTTTAGCCCTTGTTGCCAGGAAACAATTGTTTAGCTTTTGTAAATTTTTTTAGCCTTTTGTTACCAGTAGCAGCTGCAGCTCGTAGGCAGGCCGGCCATCCTAGACTATTTGCCTGCCTAAGGTGACCATAATTAAGGTCCTATACAAATCTAAAGGTGCCATCCAGCTGCTGTGATGACCCAAAGGGGCGTGGCACAAAGGCAACACAGTCAGATAATCATAGGAGTCCCTTTATTAGCTCCAACTTTGCCCCCAATGTCCTGGTTACCTTCTGGGCTGGAGAAAAACTCCCCCAGGAACAGCCTTTGGCTGCAGAGAATAACATCAAACCTCAACTTTTTACTGTTTATAATAGTATAAATTAGCTGTTTCTATAGCAAAAAACCTATCTAATCGGTAAACCCCCAAATCCAGAGTTTCAGGTTTTTTTCCTCACCTCAAGCACAAAGTCCAGAATTGTTTTCCAAGGAAGAAACAAGCAATTTGGTATTTTTCTTTAATCAAAACAGTCAATTTAGCCATCTCTGTAATTCCCATCAACTTTTGCAGCCGTTTGTCCATTGTAGGAATTAAAGGGTCCATTTTTGCACATAAAGTAATATTGCTGCCGTAAACATATATAACAATCTTTTCTATTTGATGCATGTTGGTATGTTTGGCAAGTGCTGTGGTACAAGGTCTGGTTTTCTCAGCCAAAATGGTAGCCAATTTCTGTAAGTCTAGGCACTGCATGGACCAAACTCCCTTCTTTTCACAGATCCCTTTTAAACCATGGTTTGGTTTTTTTTCATGTTTCGGTGTGCTGAACCACTTGAGTTTCAGCTACTCCTGTTTGTGTGGTTGCTCCTTTAAGTTGGTTAGTCCTCCTCTATTTTAGGACATCCCACTGTGGTTTGGATATCCTATCTTGTCAATTATCCCATTCTGCTTTGGGTTATCCCACTGCTGCCACCAATTATGCAATAGGTTCCTTTTGTCTGCACCCAATTCAGTGGGCTCTCACCCCCTAGACTGAGGACCTACCCCAGTCTCCCTGGCCTTTAGGCAACCCACACACCTTGGGTAGTAGCCCCAGTTTGTTTCCATACTCTCTACAGGTCCATTGATGCCCCTTATTACCAGGAGTAAACTACAGTTCTCCTTAATTTCACGTTGCTTCCAGTTCCCTATACAGAATAGCAAAACCCACAAACCTTTTCACTTCCAGCATCCTTTCAAGGTTAACTGCTTCACCACAACCACACCCAGCTGTTTTGCTGCAGGGCTGCTGTTTGTGCTAAGCAGCTAGGTTGGCTGGGAAGAGGTCTTAAATGGGGCAGGACTCCATCAGCTCTGCTGCTAGCTAATCTCAGTCTTTATATTTCCCACAAATGTATTTTATTATTGTACTTTCTTTTGCCAGACTTGCTCTATTGTTGGCATTTGCCACCAATGAGATTGGCCAAAATGTATCCTAACATGAATCCAACATGCTAGAAATGCAAACGGAACCAAGGTACCTTCTATCATATGTGGTAGTCATGCTCAGAAGCCCGAAAGTACTGGACCAAAATATGGAGTTGGATAAAAGAAATAGTGGAAGATCGAGTAGAATTTAAAACGGAGTTGTTCCTTTTGGGAATAATTAAAGGGAAATATGGGAAAAAGATTAAATATATTTTACTACATATTTTGACAGCAACAAGGAAACAAAATAACATGCCCTAGGAGGAATCAGTAATTCAAAAAATTCTAGATTGTGCTGAAATGGATAAATTGACGTTAAAATTAAAAGATAAAGAAGAGTCGGAGTATTACAAAATTTGGGATAATTGGTCTAAATGGTTGAACAATAGATATAAGGATAAAAGAGACAAGAAAATTATAGATAAATATATATGAATGCATATAAAGGTATATAAATGTAGATATTTACATGAGATTGGTTTGTATAATAATTTGTATAATAATGATGACACAGTACTATTAAAATTAAGATCAATATGTGTAAAAGGTGGGAAAAAAATTATTATTAAAACAATACATTTTAACCCATTAAAAGTTCCCAAGAGTAGAAACACTAACAGACTAATAAACCCACAATGGGATGTGGTAGCCCTATCTGCGCTTAACAATAATGTCCTTTGTTGTCTTGACACTAAGAGCTGTCAGTGGAAGGAGTTACCACAAGGGGTGGTTTCTTCCCCTTTCTTGGAAGTGTTCAAACAGGCTAGGCTAAATAGTCATCAGTTGGAAACAGCACAGCAAATCCTGCAGAGGGGTTGGGCTTGATGACCTCTTGAGGTCCATTCCAGCCCTGTTTCTAGGAATGCCATTTTTATGCATTCCGCAAATGGGATTTTTTTTTGTTTTCCTTGGTTATTATTTTTAATTCCCTGTTTCTTCCAGTCTAGACTCCTGGCAGGTGGAGAGCTAGGATAGCAATGAAATAATAATGGTAAATAATAATATGGTAATAATAATGGTTAACATGCAAACAATGCAGTACCATACATCTCAGAGGCAGAAATATGAAATATAAACTACACTCCCACTGTATTGTCAACCAATTTGTGGAGCCAACCTAATTTTTTCACAAATGGTTTATTTACAAGGGTCTTCAAACGTGGCAGCATTAAGACTTGTGGACTTCAACTCCTAGAATTCCTAAGCTAACATGGCTGGAGGAGGAATTTTGGGAGTTGAAGTCCTCAAGTCTTAAATCTGTCAAGTTTGAAGACCCCTGATTTACAATGATGGTTCAAAATAAGTGAGAGAAAAAAGTTTGCACGTGAAACACAGTCCTTTGCATCATTAGCCGGTTTAAGCGTCGCGCGCACACAACCACATGGCAGAATAAACACATTCTCCGCGGCTTTTCCTCCTACGCCGTTTGCGTAACACCGATCTGGCCGTAACGCCAGCAAACCTCGCCGTTTGCGGCAAGAGCGTTACGGAACATCTTTTTCTCCGCCGTATGCGCATTGCTGATGAGGGCGGAGTCGGCGTAGCTCCGCCCCTACAGGGAACCAAGCTCCACCCACCCCCGCGACCACCACGGAGTTTGCGCACAAGCGGCCTCTAAGCGGCGGTGGCGACGGCGGCCAAGAAAAGCGAAGGCACTTCCCGGGCGCGCACTGAGGAGGAGCCTGATTGGTTCCCGTCGGCCGTGACGCGGGAGCTTGGCTCGGCCGACCAAGAGGCGCTCTTCTCGGCCTCGGGTGCTACGCGAGGCCCCGGTTTGCGGCCCAGACGGAAGGGTAAGAAGAAAAACCACTCTTGCGATGGGGAAGGGCTGGAGGCCGTTTTAACCGAGTCCTGCGGTCAGGAGACTCGCCCTGAATGTTAAAAAAAAGGAAGAGGGAAGAGCCGAGGGGATTATTCGGAGGTGTGTTGCAGCCCCTCGTGACGGGAATCCTTCCCTCCTCAGAAGTAAGACCTGGTTTTTGCTCCCCAGTTTGGTCCTCCCGGCGACCCAGCGCGTTCCTGAGCGTATGCAGAGAGCCGTCTGTGGCAGCCCGCTCCCTACTCCATCATCGACCACAGGGGGGTGTAGGACCCCTGACTTTAAGAGGGCTGATTTTTAGGAATCTGGGTTAAAAGAAAAGGGGGAGGGACCGGGTTTGTAGTATATTTATTTTTAATTTTGATAAAATTCATGTATTTTTCCTGGCATTGATTGCCAAATCTCTCTCTCTCTCTCTCTCTCTCTCACACACACACACACACACACACACACACACACACAAACAAACACAGGTTCAAACTGGTAGATCTTTCCTCCTATCTGGGCTAAAATAAAAGGGGAAAAATCCGGGTTTCTAGTATATTTATTTTAAATTTTAATTAAATATGTATTTATTTTTCCTGACATTGATGGCCAAATGAAAGACACACACACACACTCACCACACACACACACACACACACACCACACACACACACACACAAAGGTTCAAACTGGCAGCTCTTTCCCTTCTGTCTGGGATTTAAATAGAGGGGAAGGAAATCTGGGTTTCTAGTATATTTATTTTTACTTTTGATAAAATTTATTTTTCCTGGCATTGCTGGCCAATTGACACACACACACACACACACACAAACAAACTGGCAGGTCTTTCCCTCTTGCCTGGGCTTAAAAAAATAAAAATAAAAACATCCGGGTTTTGAGTACATTTATTATTAATTTTGATAAAAAATTTATGTATTTATTTTTCCTGGCATTGCTGTGCTGGCCAATTCTCCCCCCCCCCCAGACAGACAGATTCAAACTGGCAGCTCTTTCCCTCCCTCCTGTCACTATGAACGAATGAGATCCTAACCTTTTGGCTCAACCATAAGCGCCTCCAATCATTTCATTTTAAATTTGGGGCTTCAGGAAAAGGGGACTTTGGGGGCGGGGGGGCTTTTCAGAGAGAGTCCCAGGTTCAAGTCCACCTTTGAAGTGAACAAGTTGGGCCCGGTCGCACTAAGCAAGTGGGATGTATACAGGCGTGGGATTCTACCGGTTCTGTCCGGCTCTACAGAACTGGTAGCTCTGAAGAGCAGCAGACATAGAACCGGTTCTATGTCTGCTGCTGTTTTGGCCCACCCATCTGCCCAGGCTCTTACCTGACTTTTATTTCCTGCTTTTTCAACCTCAGCTGCTTTGCGGTTGAAAAAGCAGGGAAAATAGTGCTTTTGCAAATGCTGCGCACCCATGAATACCGCTGCTCAGCTGTCCAGGCAACAAACTGATGAACTTCCACACGTGCGCGCAAAACGTAAATCACCAAACCAGTAGTTACACCGGTTGGATTCCACCCCTGGATGTATATGAAGAACAAATCAAGCTAATTTCTCTGCAAGGCTGCCTTGCTGCAAAATCTTGATTGCTTTGATCCATCCAGGAAGATCCTTTTCAAAGGACCTGAGCTAGGGGCTTCGGTACGTCCTACAGGAAAAGGAATCCATTTAAAATATTCCAAAATTATAATTGCTTGGAGAGAGTCAGCAACCCAGGGAGGGAGAGAGAGCGGGGGATGGGTGGGAGGAAGGAAGGAAGGGTGGGTGGGTGGAAGGATGGATGGATGGGGTCTCCTTGGTGCTGTATGTGCTAGGTGATATTCTTGCAGACATTTCATGACCCAACTAGGTAACATTTCCTAGCGCTAGAAGGGAGTGAGCTTTGTGGAGAAGGAGGAGGAGACAATGACAACTGTGGGGTCCTTGGTGCTCTCTGAGCTTGGTGGTTTTCTTGTAGACGTTTTATGACCAAGCTAGGTAACATCATCCGTGCTAGAGTAGAGCGGGATTTGCTGTCATTCTGTATATTCTAGAGCTTGCCTTGTTAGTGTTGATGGGAGTGGTGTTGGTGGTTCTTTGGTTGGGCTGTTTACTATTAGCTTCCTTGGCAGTTCCTTGATTGGGATTTTGTTTGCTATTTGACCGTTAGTCCAGCTTGGTATTAATCCCTGCTCATCTGGGTGTTGATTGTTGTGGAGGTGTTTTGGTCTTTTTGTTCCTTTTTGGCTTGTCAGTTGTCTCTTTTAAATAATATGTACGTGGTTGTGTTGTCTGTATGGCCAGTTCCTCAAATAGGTAGTTGGTATGAAGTTAAATATTTCCTTTTTTTGTATTGTATTTTGTATCTGTTGCAATTTGGGGTGGGGAAAAAATTCTTTGGTTTTTTTTTTGTCCTGAATTTATCTAACCCGGGGTGGGCAAACTTTTTGACTCAGGGGCCACATTGACTTTTAAAATTTGACAGACGGGCCGGGTCAGCACAAGATACGATACATATAAAAAACTGCATTTGTTAACAGTACATATCAAACATAAACAGAAAAAAGCATTAAACTTCGCTCTCTTTTGCTCCAGTTAGGTGCTCCCAGCATGCACAAGGAGCATGAAGGGAGGCAACAAGGGCATGTGATGGGTCCCTCCACGCTCCCCTCCCAGGTGACAGCCAGGGCTTTGGCACCTACTTTTTTCCTGAGAGGTGTGGTGTCTGCCTCCCTTCATACTCCTTGTGGAGGGACACACATGCTCCGTCACCCCTGCCGCCACTACGTTTGCTCGGCTTCTTCCATGGGGCACTCTTAAAGTTGACCAATAAATGGTCCCGGAACATCCGCCCACCTGCCCGGCACGCGCCCTCCCGGAGCACGCTTTCTTCCTTCTCCTGGAGAACGTGCCTCTTCCAGCCCGGCTAGCCAGCAGGTGACCACATGTCCTGGGGCTTGTCGCGAGATGCCTGCAGCATGCTCTGTTCTATGTGTCAGGCCCAGCAAGTCCAAGCAGCCGGCGCATAGAACAGGGTGGTGCCGGACCATTGGAGAAGCGGAGCAAAGCCGGAGATGAGTAGCTGCCTCTTTTGGGGCAGAAAGCTTCCCCCATCCAGCCGGCTGGTCTCCTCCTCCTCGGCCATACAGAACAAACTGCCAGAGAAGGAGATGACCCCCGGCTGGTTGGGGTAAGCTTCTGCCCGAAGAGGCAGCTACTAATCTCCGGCTTTGCTCGCTTCTCCAATGGTCCGGCACCACCCTGTTCTATGCGCCGGCTGCTCGGATTTGCTGGGCCTGACACAGAACAGGGCGGCGCCGGATGTTGGAGAAGCAGAGTGGAGCCGGAGATCATTAGCCGCCTCTTTCACAGCACAAGAAGAACAGGGTGGTGCCGGACCATTAGAGAAGCGGAGCAAAGCCGGAGATTAGTAGCTGCCTCTTTTGGCGCAGAAAGCTTACCCCAACCAGCCGGGGGGTCGTCTCCTTCTCTGGCGGTTTGTTCTGTATGGCCGAGGAGGAGGAGACCAGCCGAAAAGCGCGCTGCCAGGTGGGGGCCACGCGGCGCAGGGCAACACGCCACGCCCAGCCCTGGCGAGGGAAAGCAGTGGGCGTTCCCCGGGCGGTGGCCTCGGCCCCGCCACCAGGGAAGCGGCTGCCCAGCTCCGAAGCTGATCCACACCTGACCGGCTGGAAACGAAGGGTGTGTAGCATTGGTGTTGTGTGTGCGATTTTTTGGCGCGCGGCGCGGGGTCTCTTTTGGCTGGCCCCGATTTTTTTTTTCAGAGGGGAATATTTTTTTTTCAGAGGCGGGCCGGATTAAAAAGACCAACGGGCCGGATGTGGCCTGCAGGCCATAGTTTGCCCACCCCTGATCTAACCCATGCCTAGTTTGAATGTTTTTAATTATATGTAAATAAAGAAATGTATATATTTCAATTCTGTATCACATTCTATGTGGTATAAATGAATTTAATATGGTTGATCAAGTAAGAATACAGCTTAGTGCTACTGATGTTTTGCTAATGAGAAAATGACATCTTTGCTGTGGCATAGATTTTAAGATGTCTTGTAATGTTCTGAGATAGTTTCAGAAATTTACATGATGTTTAATTAAGCCAGCTGGGTGATGTTGGGCTGATTTCTCAACCCAATTCACCTCACAGGTTTCTTATGGGGAAAATAGGAGAAAGGAATGTTCTCATAATAAACAATAATAAAAGCAGGAAATAGATAAAATAAATAAAAATAAAATAATAAGTAATGTATGTAAGCAGACACTATCCCCCTTTATGGTTCTTTTGAATGTTTTTTTTTCTATTTTCTGTTAAACTTAAGGTAAAATATTTAAATGAAAGTATAAAAAAGAATGTGCTATATATACACAAAATATAAACACCTTTTTTTCTGTTTCTTGGTTTTGAACAGGAAAAAAAATGTCCCTCTATGATGATCTGGGAGTAGAAACCAGTGATTCCAAAACAGAAGGCTGGTCCAAAAATTTCAAACTTCTGCAATCTCAGCTGCAAGTGAAAAAAGCTGCTCTAACTCAAGCAAAGGTACGGTAAAAGTCTGCAGAAAAATGCTTATTTTTTATTTGTTTGTTTGTTTTAATTGTCAACTGCCCAGAGAGCATCACTGCTAAATAAAATGCTTCATTTAGCAGATAGCTTTGATTAAGGCACCAAGCTAGAAATCAGGAAACTGTGAGTTCAAGTTCTGCCTTAAGCATGAAAAGCAACTGGGTGACTTTGGGTCAGTGAGTTCTAGTCCCACCTTAGGCATGAAAGCTGGTTGGGTGACTTTGGGCCACTCACCAAGAGACAGTGAGTTCAAGTCCTGCCTTAACATGAAAACCCAATTGGGTAACTTTGGCCCAATCACCAGGAGACAGTGAGTTCTAGTCCCACTTTAGGCATGAAAGCTGGCTGGCTGACTTTGGGCCAGTAGCTCTCTCTCAGCCCAACCCACTTCACAGGGTTGTTGTAGGAAAAATAGGAGGAGGACGACATGTTGGATATATTCGCTGCCATGAGTTATTTGTATTAAATAATAAAAGTGGGACACAAATTAATAATACTTCTCATAGATGTTGCTTCCAATACTGATTGGTAAAAAATAAACTTTCCAGGATTTTTGGAACATCCTTAAGCTCTGGCTATACACGTAATCCTCGACTTAAGACCATAATAGAGCCTGCCTGTTACATTTCTAAAGAAGGTCACCCATGTGATGATGATGATTATTATAACGTTATCATAACATCTTGGGGGAGAACCCTGTACTACAGTTGGAAGATTTCATCATGTTCATTTGACTTCCGTTATGTGAAAGACAATCTAGAGAAGCACAAGGTCATTTTGCAGCATTCACATCATGTAAAATGTTAAACATGTTTTCAGCAGTTTTTCCATCTATGTAAGCAATGGTGGGATTTGGTTTTATTTTAAATTTAAAAATAATGGAACAAGAAAAAATGGGAAGGCCTTCATTGGAGCAGTTTTTTTTCTCAGGAATTCCAGTATATTCCAATTGTTGTAGAAGTTTGTGAGGATATTTTTTTCTCAAATGTACAGCCATTTTATGTAAACTCCGGTCTTTCTGTGTTAGGTATCGTTGAATTCATTCATATATCTAAATAGAATATGCTGTATAGTAGCTGGAACAAGATTTCACTTACCTAAGGGGAAATGATGATTAAATTAAATATTTAAGAGATTATCTTGTCATGTATATGTACATGCCATCAGGATTCTACTGATGTATCTTTAAGTTAAAATATATTGATACACCTTTTGTGATCAAGCTTTTATTTAAATATCATTGTGAATGAACGCAATTTACATGCAATCAAATTGCCTTTTTCTGGTGGCAGTTACTTAGAAGCATGCATTGTCCTCTTGATGTTTCAATAGTAGAACCTTTGGACTACATTTCCCATCTCCAATGTCTGCCGAATGGGGAAGATAGAAATTGTAATTGAAGTTCTGTTCTACTCTACTCTACTCTACTCTACTCTACTCTACTCTACTCTACTCTACTCTATTCTATTCTATTCTATTCTATTCTATTCTATTCTATTCTATTCTATTCTATTCCCTGTTACTCTACTCTACTCTACTCTATTCCCTTTCCTGTTCTATTCTATTCCCTTTCCTGTTTATTCTATTCTATTCTATTCTATTCTATTCTATTCTATTCTATTCTATTCCCTTTCCTGTTATTCTCTTCTCTGTCTGATTGTGTGTGTCTGCCTGCCTGCCTATCCTTCCTATCTATCTATCTATCTATCTATCTATCTATCTATCTATCTATCTATCTATCTATCTATCTATCTATCTACCTATCTATCTACCTATCTACCTATCTATCATGCAATATTGCAGGCTGACTCTGCCCACGGCCAGGAGTTCGATCCTGACCATCTCATCTCAAGGTTGACTCAGCCTTATATCCTTGAAAGGTCGGTAAAATGAAGACCCAGATTGTTGAGGCAATAAGCTGACATTTGTAAACTACTCAGAAAGTGTTGTAAAACATTGTGAAGCGGTATATAAGTCTAAGTGCTATTTCTAAATGCCATTGCTATCTATATCATATCTACCTATTATCTATCTATTAAATTGCCCTTTATAATCTCAGGTTGTGTTGAGAGGAACAAAACGCGGGTCATGGAATAAAATTCTTGGAAGCTGTCTGAAATGCGTGTTTTATTTTGGGGGGGGCATTTCATTTTAGAGCCAGAGGTCAAAACAAAGCACAGTCCTTGCTCCTGTCATCGACCTGAAACGAGGCAGCGCTTCGGATGAGCGCCAGATAGCAGACACCCCACCCCACGTGGCAGCTGGCTTAAAGGTGAGATGGGGCTTATAAAACGGGCCACGCAGTATCTTGACCAAGAGGTTGTCATCCCTTTGAGGGCAGCCTTCCTCTGGAGAAAAATATCTCCCACCAGGACCAGCTAGGGCAGTGTTTCTCAATCTTGGCGACTTCAAGGTGTGTTAAACATCCAGAATTCCACAGGATTGTGGGAGTTGAAGTCCACACACATCAATTGTGAAGTCCACACATTCTGGGATCCTCGTCTGCCCACTGCCAGGAGTTTGTTCCTGACTGTCTCAAAGTTGACTCAGCCTTCCACCCTTCTGAGGTCGATAAAATGAAGACCCAGATGGTTGGGGGCAATATGACATTGTAAACTGCTCAGAGAGTGCTGTAAGCAACAACTGAATGAAAAACTGCTGGTGACCTTCTACCGATAGACCTTCTACCGATCTACCTTTTTTTTTTTAACTATTACCATCTGGCAGACGGTACAGAATAATAAAAACAAGGACAAATAGGCTAAAAAACAGCTTCTATCCCAGGGCAGTAGCTCTATTGAATTCTACTGCATAGTGCAATATTCATGCAATATCAGGGGTTTTCAATTCAATGTATAGAATGTGAAGGGTGTGTGTTTATGTTTATTTTCATATAATGTACACTGAAGATGGTATTTAATTTCGTTGCACGAGGTGCAATGACAATAAAGTAAACTAAACTAAAGCAGCGGCCCCCAACCTTTCGGGCACCAGGGATTGGAGAGAGGTTTTATGGCAGACCAGAGGGGACAGAGTTTCGTGTGCTGTCTGCATCGCACGGATGGAGCTTTGCTTGCTTGCATGGCCCAGTTTCTAGCATGCTGTGGCCCAATGACGATCCACAGAGCAGGGGTCTGGAACCCCATCTATAAAGCACCGTGGAGTGATATATAAATCTAGGGGCTATTGGTATTGCTATTGATCCTGGCCTTCCCCTAATAGCTTAAAGGCCTGGCTGTGCCAGTTTGGCTTGGGGCTTTAATGCAGGGGCTTCATGCTGGGGGGTGGTTGATTGGTTAACAACAGATCCCACCCTCTTGCCCTCCCATCATATTCCCTCTCCCTCCCTTCCCCTCCCCCATCTTTTTAGCTAGCTTGATTTTATAGCATTTTATTTACATTATTATAAATTATGCATAATTATCTTTTTATGTTGTAAACTGCCCATATTTACCATTGCGGCAAGATGGGAAGCTAATACATTTTATAAATAAACTAGCAGGGTACCCGTGCTTCACTATGAAACTATGTGGTCGGGCTTAGTTTTTGAGGAGGAAAATAAGGGTGGGGAAATTCTGCCTCTGCCTACCAGCATCCATCGGTATTCATCTGGCTAGCGTCCTGTCAGTGTGTGAGAGAGTTGAGGGCTGTTTGGAAACTGAAAGAGTATTTGCTGTGTGAGCAAGAAGGAAACAGCAAGGAGCCTGGGCATGGCTTAGCTCAACTGCAGTTGGAACAGATTTTTTTTTTCAGGTGGGGAGGGGGAGTAGAACTCCTTAGCATCAGAGCGTGTTAATAATAATATAGGAAATACTCTAAATACTCTGATGGTCATTTTAAAAAATCCTTTCTTAGTGAGCACCTAGAAGCCAAGAGGAACATACGTGCCAAATTTCAAGTTTGTAGGCTTTACAGTTCTGGAGATTTCGTGATGATGCATGAGTGGTATTTCGCTTTTATATATATATATATATATATATATATATATATATATATATATATATATATATATATATATATATATATATATATATATATATATATATATGTATATATATATATATATATATATATATATGTGTATATGTGTATATATATATGTATGTGTGTGTGTGTGTGTATACGTATATGTATGTATGTATGTATGTATGTATGTATGTATGTGTGTATATGTATATATGTATATATGTATATGTATGTATGTGTATATATATATTTTATGAAGAGAAAATAAATATGGGCACCTTGAAATGAATCCCAAAAAATAAATTAGCAAGTGCCATGAAGATGAGGAACTGTCTCCTCAAAAGCAGGCTATCAACCCTGAAGCTGATCTGGCCGCAGCCATTTTGATGCTTCAGTGTTGCCACACTGGAGCTGAGGGATAGGGAGGGGGGGATTAGAGATAGCTGGAGTTGTGTAGTCAAAACAAAATACTTTTCCCCGGGAACCAAGGACGTTCTCATGTCTGGCCGGAAGAAGGGGGAGTGATGTCATCAGACCAGCAGATGCTGCAGTGATTGGGCCATATGACTGATTGAGGGAAAAACTTTTACTTTTATTTAGGTGAAAACCAAGGGGCCTCCCAGAGTTGGTTTTCACCAGCTATGTGCCAATTTGATTTTTCCAGTAAAGCTATTCTTTGAGGAATCTACCTGCCTCGGGAGTCTTCCTTGCAGTGGATTTATTACTTGGAACCCTGATACAGGACTATTATAAAATAAAACAGCTGGCTTGAACTAGACAGTTCTGGCATTGGTGCACACTCTTTTCACTTGAGCACCGTTTCCATCTCATTCTGGCAAATAAACGGAGCATCTCCTTTTGGGCAAGAATTGCATTGGATACTTTTTGTTGTTATGTCTTTCCATGTTTCATCCCAGGATCCCGTCCCCAGTGGATTTTCAGCGGGGGATGTATTGATCCCTTTAGCGGATGAGTATGATCCGATGTTCCCGAACGATTACGAGAAAGTTGTAAAACGCCAGCGAGAAGAACGGCAAAGGCAGCGCGAGCTGGAGAGGCAGAAAGAGATTGAAGAAAGGGAGAAGTGAGTCATCAACATCCCCCTCCCAGGGTCACGTGATTAAAATTTAGTAACTTGGTTCTATCAATGTGTTGACTTGACTTGAATTGTATTTGCACAGTATTGGAAAAATGAGGGAACTCCTACAGATGAAAGCATAATTTTAAAAAGTATTAGACACTGTGGAAATGTTTAATAGTTAAGGATAAAGAGGATACAGAATACTTTTTAACATGGGATTTGTTTTACAAATGGCTAGATCAGGGGTCTTCAAACTTGACAGCTTTAAGACTTGTGGACTTCATCTCCCAGAATTCCTCCTCCAGTCATGTTAGCTCGGGAATTCTGGGAGTTGAAGTCCACAAGTCTTAAACTTGCCAAGTTTGAAGACCCTCGGGTTAGAATAGTAGAGGTAGAAATTGGAAGTTGGAAGAATACTAGTATATACAAGTAAATCTTGTTATTATTATTGATATTATGTATAGGTAAATTGACCCAGACAATACACTTTATTAAGCACTCATGAATGTTGAAGAAAAATGTACAAATAAAATTATTATTTTTTAAAAGTAATCACTTGGCAACAGCTGACTCTACTTTATGGCCATGATCCCCTTTAGCAACCTTCTGATGAGCAAAGTCAGCGGGGAAGCCAGAGTCACTTGATAGTCGTGTGACTAACTTAATAACGCCAGCGATTCACTTAACAACTGTGGCAAGAAAGATCATAAAATGGGGCAAAACTCAGTGGAAATTTTGGGCTTAGTTGTAGTCGTAAGTCGAGATTTTGCCTATACGCAGAATTAAATTTTGTATATAATATCCTTTTTATGAATTGGAACTGTATATTTTATCTGATTTTTATGAATGGCTAGTGCAAATAGGCTATCATTTTGCTGTTCCTCGGAAACTTCTGAGACACATTGGAATAAACAGTTTAAATGTAGATAGTGGAAACGAAAAGAATTAAGGGCAGAGTTCACTAAGAACTTAGCCAATGTTTGGATTTATTCTATCCAGGTTTCCTTTGGGGACAATTGTCATCTTACTTTCTGTTTCCATTTCAAGGAGGCGCAAAGACAGACACGAGGCAAGTGGGTTTTCCAGACGGCCGGATCCAGATTCGGATGAAGATGAAGATTACGAGAGGGAGAGGCGGAAACGAAGTGAGAAACTCTCTTAGTTACCAAGCGCATGCATGAATCAAACTCTCTTGTCTCACGTAACCTGTGGGTGTCTGGTAGCATCTTCTCTAAACAATAAATTTTATTTAAAAGGTTTTTGTGAGCTGCAACATACTTTGCAGAAGATGTCTGCCTTTTAATAAAAAAATTGTTAGAAAATGTACTACCAGACTCCTCCTGATTTTTGACCACCATAGATTGTCTTCCTAAATTTTCTCAAGTGGATATAGATGAGATCTCCCCCTTTACTGTGGACTTCTAACCCATCTACATCCCCTTGAAGCAGCAGAGGCCCATCAAGCTAGTACCTCTCCTTCCTGGCCTGATTTTTATTTGGTGCCTTCTCATTTATGAAAGGTTTTGTCTGACTACATCAGCAGCCCTGCAGTGCACCAGCTTATGGGTACAATAGAAATCCAGAAAAGCTGGCTTCCCTACTCCGCTCAAATCAGGGATGGTCAAGCACGAAGAATCAGGAGCATTGGCAAGGTGGCAGCCTAGAAGATTTAGTCAATCTTATACACTGGAATCTGGTTAACTAAAGTTCCACTCTAAATTGGTGCCAGATAAGGGTTAGCAGAATTCACGAAGGACCGGAGTTGGATTGTTTGTGGCAACACAAGGACTCTAAGCTAATGACTTGTTTAACTCTGTCCCCACCAACTCTGCCTGCTCTTCTCTTACATCGCTAACCCCCGTTCCAAAAATTGTGTTCTTTTTCAGCCCAAAGCTTAATGGCCCATTTATGGCTACCATGAGAAACAGCTATGATTCACAGCAGGGTGAACCCTGGAGATTGTCAATCATCTCAGGGGCCTGCTTGGGAATTGGTCATAGACCACGGGTGGGCAAACTACGACCCGCAGGCCACATCCGGCCCGTTGGTCTTTTTAATCCGGCCCGCCGAAGATTGGTACAGAATTAAGGTTTGATGTGAATGATTGAATGATTGCATTCATTTGATTTTGACTTGTAATGACAGGCATTTCGACACCAGGTGGCGGCCCGTCTGTCAAATTTTAAAAGTCAATGAGGCCCCCGAGCCAAAAAGTTTGCCCACCCCTGTCATAGGCCCATTAATTTTTTGAGTGATCTAAGTGTCTATGGAAGAAGTTCTCATTATTCTAACTACCTAGATTTTTAATGCAGCAAGCTTTGCAGCAAAAAACCCCAAACAAACCACAACCAAGAATTGTGGCCTTTTTTAACAAAAATTTTTTTTTATTGAATATACAACTAAAATAATGAACAAACACATACACAACATAGAAAAAAAGTGGGGGAAAAACCACAGAAAATAAACAAACAAAAACAAGCAATTCCGTTATCGACAGTTTGTGGTTCCTTATTTGTTATCATTATTGGTGTCATATTTACAAATAAGTCTTAATGTGAGTATGTACCTACCTCCTTTACAATTTAATCATATTTACTAATATATTCTCTATCTTTGTTCTACCCAGTTATACCAACATTCCCAGCTTTTGTAATACTCTGATGATTCTTTATCCTTAAGTGCTAGGGTCAATTTATCCATCTCTGCACAGGTTGCTATTTTCCGAATAATCATTTCCTCTGTTGGAATGTCAGCTTGTTTCCACAGTGTTGGAAACACGAATTCTGGCCTTTTAAAGATGAATACATTTATGATATAATAGCTTTCATAGACTAATTTTATTTTACTTCTCTTTTTTCTTATACAGGTATGGGAGGAGCTGCCATCGCGCCACCTACTTCTTTGGTTGAGAAGGACAAAGAACGTACGTACGCATGTAGATAATTTTTCTTTAAATTGCAGGTAGTCCTCGACTTAGGACCATATCAGCCTAGAGTCACCTCACAGTGAGATGGGCAGCAAACAAACATAAATAAATAAATGGACCCTGGAATTTCCAGCGTAAATCTTTATGGTCATAAGTCGAGGCACTTACATCACTGGACCCAATTTTATGACTTTTTTGTGACATTAAGGAAACACTATGGTGGTTATAAGCAAATCCATGTATTTGCTATGAGACTTTTTTTGCTGGGAACCAGAAACTTGGGGGGTTGGAAATTAACTGGCTGTAAAGATAAGCCAGTTGCCAAGTGTCCAGAATGTGGTTGTGTGACCCTTGAGATATGTGCAGCCGTTGGAACTCTGGAACCAGGTCATAAATAGCTTTTGATGAGTCCATTGTAGCCGTTCAGTCGCTAAGCAAGAACTACCTGTCGTCATTCTGGTTTTAAGGATCTAGTTCCAAAACCATGCAATTGCTTTGGACATCTGCCACGGCTCGATTAATTGGCATCCAGCAATGCGAAGAAGCAAATTGCAATGTTTCATAAATAGAGATCTTTAACTGTGGGAACGCTTGAAAGGGATCCTGAGTTCCGAAGTACTTTGGGGTTAATAATTCTCAGACTGAAAAGCAGGCGTGAAACATACCTACAGATTTGATCGTTGGAAGGACACGAAGGGATGTAGGAATGAGGTAGTGGGATCCTGAAGTCCATTTTAAATGCTGTCTTGTGTTTTATAGCTCTTGAGAGCTGCTTCGTTAGCTTGCAAAGAGTGTGTTAGCCATAAAGAAGGAAAGGAAAAGAAAGAAAGGGAAAGAGAAAGAAGGAAGGAAGGAAAAAAGAGAAAGAAAAAGATAGAAAGAAGCTGTCACTAAAGGGATTCTGTCTCAATAGGGCAGTGTTGGAGCCCCTTAAAATAAAACTGCTATTTACCAGGGAAGGGGAGGGAGGGAGAGAGAGAGAGAGAAAGAGAGAGAAAGGAAGGAGGGAAAGGTAGGTAGGTAGGTAGATGTGACTGATTAGATAAAGGGATTCCATCTCATAAATAGGGCAGTGATGAAGGCCCTTAAAATAAACCTATATTTTTGTAGAAGAGAATAGAATTCTTTATTGGTCAAATGTGATTGGACACACAAGGAATTTGTCTTCGGTGCATAAGCTCTCAGTGCACATTAAAAAAAATACATTCATCAAGAATCATAAAATACAACACTTAGTGATAGTCATAGGATACCAAATAAGCGATCAAAATCATAACTAGGAAACTAAATAAGAACAATATAAATTGTAAAGATATTTGCAAGGTCCAATAAAGCATCGGAATCGATGTTGAGAGATTTTTGCCTTGATGATGGTAAAACGTCCCGTCTTCTTTTCCACAGCTTTATCCCCCTACGAGGAAGAGTCAAGGCCTCGTGGTTCATCATCCAAGGCTGCCATTCCTCCCCCGATGTACGATGAGCCTGAGAGACCTCGTTCCCCAACCGGGCCCAGCAATTCCTTCCTCGCAAACATGGGGTGAGCCTGGGGCAAACTTCCCGCAAAAGACCACTAGGGGGCAGTAGTGAAACGCATTAGGAATTGAGAATATTTCACCAGAAGTTGGGATTCTCAACCTGGGCATCAGGGCGGTTGTGTGAATGTAAAAAGTTCGGAAACACTTTCTGCTAACCAGGGCTTGGCCTGCTGCTCTCCGAGGTACTGTCCTGGGGCAAGCGATTGGACTGAGATCCCTAAGATTGTTGATGCAACTAATTGCTACTCTCAAGCCATTAAAATATGGTGATGCAGTTAGCTCACAGGTTTGTCTTATTTGCCCTCATTTCACTCGAGATCCTGGCTAATTCTGGAGGATGCACTGAGTCCAGAGATGGAAATTGCATCTGGGCTCCTGTGGAGGAGGAAAGAGAAAATAGCAACACAATGAAGAAGAGATTTTAAACGTTTTAAACCAAAGTTTACCCTTGGAAACCAAACCCTTTAAAAGGTCCCCAAAGGAGATCACACGATGTAGGGACACAACAACCATTATATATATATATAGATACAGATATAGTCAGTTGCCAAGCAGCTGAATTTTGATCACGTGACCGGGGGGGCTGCTGCAACAGTTTTTAAAACACTCATAAGTCCCTTCTTCCAGTTGCCGTTGCAACTTTTTATTTATTTATTTATTTATTTATTTGTCAATCACTTACAAGAAAATAGGTATAAGTATAAACATGAGTAGGAATACAGGAAATAGGTACGAATAAATGGGGACAATAGGACAGGGACGGGAGGCACAATGGTGCGCTTATGCACACCCCTTATAGACCTCTTAGGAATGGGGTGAGGTCAATAGTGGATAGTTTGAGGTTAAAGGAGTGGGGGATAGTTAGAGCAGGGATCCCCAACCTTTTTGACGCCGCGGCCCGGTACCGGCATCAACTGGGCGCCGCCATCTTTTTGAAAAAGATGGCGGCGCGCTCTCGGTGAGCTTTTTCGGGTAGAAATGGCTTTCTACCCGGAAAAGCTCATCGAAGCGTTAGCCGCCATCTTTTGATGAAAAAGTGCTTCCGTGAGCTTTCACCCGAAAAGCTCACTGGAAGCACTTTTTACCAAAAGATGGCGGTGCCCAGCAACCAGCGGCCGGTAAGAGTTGTTCCGCTGACCGGTATCGGTCCGCGGACCGCGGTTGGGGACCCTGAGTTAGAGGATGTAACAACAGAGTCAGGTAGTGCATTCCAGGCAATTACCACTCTGTTGCTGAAGTCGTACTTCCTGCAATCGAGTTTGGAGCGGTTTACATTGAGTTTGTATCTGTTGTGCGCTCTAGTGGTGGTGGTGGTGGTGTTAAAGCTGAGATAACTTGGAACAGTCACTAGAATAACAGAATTGGAAGTGACCTTGGAGGTCTTCTAGTCCAACCCCCTGCTCAAGCAAGAGACCGTATACAATGTTGGTCCAAACCCTCCTTAAAAACTTCCAGTGTTGGAGCACCCACAGCTTCTGAAGGCAAGCAGCAAGCAGGTGGATCGTTCTCCCTGTCGAGAAGTTTCTCCTTAGTTCTAGGTTGACTTCTCCCCTTGGTGAGTTTCCATTCACCAAATGAACTGTTGCAAGTCGGGGACTCGGCTGCCCTTTAAGAGAGCCCTCCAACCACGCCCGCGGGACTTGGTGGGCTCAGCTCATTCTCCCTTCTTGTCTCCAGAGGCACGGTGGCGCACAAGATCATGCAGAAGTACGGCTTCAGAGAAGGGCAGGGTCTGGGGAAGCACGAACAGGGCCTGAGCACCGCCCTCTCGGTAGAGAAGACCAGCAAGAGGGGAGGCAAAATCATCGTTGGAGACGCTGCTGATAAAGGTAAGTTAGGGAGGCCTGGTGGGGTGAGGTGGGAGAGGGGTAGCCAAGGTGACCTTTTAACTACCATGTCTCCAGGGAAGGCGGTTGCTATAGGGCAGGGGTGTCGTCAAACTCGATTTTATTGAGGGCCGCATCAGGGCTGTGGTTGACCTGCAAGGGGGTGGGGGGAAGCAACTGGGTGGGCATGGCCAGCTTGATGCCACTTACCAAACTGCTGGCATGTTTCCTCTTTTCATTGGGTAGACCGGGCCGAAACCACGCTGGCCCAATGTGTCCTCTTCATAACGGGTAGACCGGGCCAAAGCAATGTGGGCTGGCCTCTTTAACACTTTCCAGAATGGCCCCGCAGGCCTTGAGTTTGACACTCTTGCTGTAGGGATAACACAACAGAGTGCTGGACCAATCGTGGCCGTTTTAACTATTAAAGGCTCCATCGCTTTCCTTCGATCGGTCTTAACATTCGCTTCGTGTCCTCGTGTAACTGTCCTGACCAAGGCTTCCGAGACCGTAATTAAGCACACGCACGGTTAAAACAGCTCTTGTTTTATTTCAGCGTTTGGGAATGACGTTCGTTCCCAGCCTGTAATGAGTCCCAAACAGTCCCTTCGAGAGAAGCACTCACCTTTCTCTCCTTTGAATTGCTGCCAACAACTAGGGTGCCAAATGAATTATAAAAAAAACCAACCGAAGTACAAAGTCCACACAGAACTTCAAGGATTAATCCGAAGAGGGTGATCGATGTTGCTTCCTACAAAGCTTTCTTCACCTTTGCACTTCCTTTATCACTTAGGGGAAGGGCAATCACCTCCAAGCCTTACTCCCGAGTCGCCCCTTTTGTCTCAGCTGCTCTCGCCTTCTGGCAGCTCTGCGCACTGCGCACTGGGAACAGACTCCCCTTGTTCCTCTGCCTCGCTGCTGCCAGGCTCCGAAGGCTACACTCCACTCCCAGATGGTCCTGGCCCCATCTCTGTATCGGACTGTCCAATTCCGCTGCGGTCTGCACAGGCTGCCAGTGAACCACAACAGTAACAGGTTTAAGCAAGCTTGATCTGCTGAAGCCTTTTTTTGTGAGTTGTGTTAATTGAAAGTTTGGCCCGTGAGTGAAATTATAATCCTTTCCCTTTGGCCCCTCTGGAAGCTGTAAATCTTTGTCTTGACAATCCAGAAGGCTCCTAGCTTCACCACATGGAAAGAAAGTTGTCGGGCTTTCGTGCCTGACAAGAGGACGACAGCAGTAAAATGGGGAGCGATTCCCTCCTTCCTTTTAAACAGATGAACAATTTCTTTCTGCAGTTCCTGCTTTTATGTAAGGAGGAAGACTCTGGTTATTTACGATGGCTTTTCAGTGCTGCTAAGCTCTAACATCTGCTAGTTAGGTTATATCATTTCAGCTTGATGTATCAAATCATATATTTTCCCAACTCGGAAGGTCATCAGGGATTATCAGAAACAGCTGGCTTTTTAAAAATCTGGATTCTGCCCTGCATTAAGTGCTGATATTAATTCCCTGGAAGGAAAATGTCAGATAAAATGCAGACAATTCATTGTCAAAGTGATGTTAAATGGGTTTTTTAAATAACTTTGCCATTATCTACATATATATAAAAGCAAAATACCATTCATGCATCATCACAAAATCTCCACAATTGTAAAGCCTACAAACTTGAAGTGTGACACGTATATTCCTCTTGGCTTCTAGGGGCTCACTAAGAAAGGATTTTTCGAAATGACCATCAGAGCATTAGTATTTCCTATATTATTATTATTATTATTATTATTATTATTATTATTATTATTATTATTATTATTATTATTATTATTATTATTAACACGCTCTGATGCTAAGGAGTTCTACTCCCCCTCCCCACCTGAAAAGAAATCTCTTCCAAATGCAAAACACAAGCAGAGGAGAGGAGTTTTAGCTTCAGTTTTAGTTTCACAGCAGCAAGCAGCTTTAGTACAGAACAGTTGAGCTATGCCACACGCAGGCTTCTTGCTGTCTCCTTCTTGCTCACACAGCAAATACTGGTTCAGTTTCCAAACAGCCCTCAACTCACACACTGACCGGACGCTAGCCAGATGAATACCCCAGTGGATGCTGGTAGGCAGACGCAAAAATAAATTCCCTTATTTTCCTCCCCAAAAACTAAGCCCAATCACATAGTTTCGTACTGAAGCACGGGTATCCAGCTAATAGTTAAATATAACAAAGTTTGTGCAAGCTTTTGTTTTGTAATAAAATGAACAGCAAAGACCCTGTACTTACTTTGGTTGTTTGGCAGGGGCGGGGGTGGTTCTGCACAAAATTGGTTTTAGAATGTCTTAAATCATTTTTTAATCTTTTTTTATTAGTTTATAGTATAAAATACAAACGCAAAGAGTAGGACACAGAGGGAAGGGGAAGAGAGGAGAAAAAGAAAAAAAAGCCATTGAGTTCTGGCTCCCTCTGTTGCAGTAAAATAAGGCATTAATATTGAACCTCAACTTTTAACTTTTCCATAATAGTATAAACTAGCCATTTCTATAACAACAAATCAATCTAATCAGTCAACCCCAAAATCAAGAGTTTTATTTCTTTCCACCTCAAGAACAAAAGTCCAGTATTATAACTAATCTGAAGAATCTAGCAATTTGTGCTATATTTCTTTGGAATCACCAATGGCCTCTGATTATCAGCCTTTGATAATCTAGTACTATACAGTGTTTATCAATCTTTGTGACTTTAAGATGTGTGGACTTCAACTCCATTTATGGGAGTTGAAGTCCACACATCTTGAGAAATATTACATTTAATATAAAACCATTACCGCTTTCTTTCTTTTTTTCTCTTCGGGATAGGAGATCCCTCGAAGAAATCGGATTCAAACCCTTTAACAGAAATACTGAAATGCCCAACCAAAGTTGTCTTATTGCGGGTAAGTTTCCCCTGTTTTGGTTCATCAGCCATCCTGAATTGTTGATTTTCAAGGTTTGGGTTGGCATTAAGCCTGGAGTTTTTGAAGAAGAGATTGGACAGTCATTTATCTGAAATGGTATAGGGCAGGGTTGTCAAAGTCTATTTCATTGAGAGCCGCATCAGGGTTGTGTTTGACCTCGGAGGACTGGGGGGGTGGCTGGCATGGGGGTGGCCAACTCAACATCACTTGTGTCAGGGGTGGGGGCACCTGTGGTGGCTAAGTGCTAAGGCAGGACTTCCCTGAGACCCTCCCTCACTCTCATCATCTTCCTTCCTGTCATGCCCCTGTGGGAATTTGACTCGGAGAGGGGAGCCGAACAGCTGACAGGGAGTGGGAATGTGGCTCCTTTGGCTGTGGAAGAAACTGGGGAAGGGCAAAGTCCGACTGGGCAGAGCAGGGGAGGGGGAGAGCAAGGGAGAGGGAGTTCAGAGGAAGACCCAGGCCCACCCCCTCTTCATCGTAGGGCACTCAGGGAGGGACAGAGAAAGGAGCAACATGAGTTGCATGGCTTATGGGGGAGGAAAGGGCCCTGATTCCCTTCATTAGCTGCAGCTGGGAACAGAGTGTATAAAAGAGGAAGCTGCGCACAGCAGGATGTTGGGAGCAAATGTGAATTTATCTGGCATCGTCATGGCTTATCTGTGTTCCTGGCATCTTCCCAACTGTTTAAAGGCTGTTCCTGGGAGAGTTTTTCTCCAGCCGAAGGTAACCTGGACATTGGGGGCAAAGTTGGAGATAATAAAGGGATCTTTATTGCTTATTTGACTGTGTACCACGCCTCGGATCATCACACTTCCTTCCTTTTTTTCTTTTTACTTCCCCTTCCATTCTCCTTTCTTCTTCCTTCCCATCTTCCCATCTTGTTGTTTGCCTTTCCTCTTTGCCTTTCTCCTTTCCTGTCCCTTCTTGCATGCTCAAATGCAAAAGGGGAAACATTTCTCCTTTTGTTTCCTTTTTAGTTTGTTTTGATAGTCCTCTGCCCGCGAAAATGGCAGGAGGCCATTGTGGCCGAAAACGGGGCATGGAAGGGCTGTTTGTGGCCCCCTGTGCTCCGTTTTCGCTAGCAGAGGCAGCGTGGGCCGGTCCTTTGCTGTTTCTAAGCACCTTGTGGGCTGAATCTGGCCCTCTGGCCTTGAGTTTGACATCCCTGGTATAGGGTTTCCTGCTTGAGCAGAGGGTTGGACTAGAAGACCTCCAAGGTCCCTTCTGACTCTTGTTATTCTGATATTTTTAGTTTCGATTAGCTGGACGAAGTGACATTAAAATGATCAGAAAGATGAAGAGGACATGACTGCGGATATTCCATGATGGCAAATATGTATATTTATTCTCTGAAGCTCCCGAGAGAGTTTCTGATTTCAGTGGAATAGAAATGCGTTTAGTAAATAGACATTAGTGAGAAAAAAAATCTCTCCGCATTTAAAGGAAAACTTTTTAAAGTCCAGGAGTAAAGAAACAAAATTTGCATTTCAAACGTAGAGTCTTGTTGTTGTTGTTGTTGTTGCAGAATATGGTTGGAGCTGGGGAGGTTGACGAAGACCTTGAAGGTGAAACGAAAGAAGAATGTGAAAAATATGGCAAAGTTGGGAAGTGTGTGATTTTCGAGGTACTGACTGACATCCATTTCACCCACATTTCTTTTTTAAAAAGCAGATTTAAAATATCATCATCCTCTTTCTACCCCTTGCGGGGTAGAATCTGTGCAACTGAACGGAACTGAGTGTTTACTGGCCGGGTGCCCTCCCTGTCGCCAATGCAGACTTTTTCTCAGCAGATATATTCTCATTGTGTCCAGAGAAAGTAATATCTGCCTCTACCTAGGATCGAACTCATAACCTTCTGCTTGTGAGGCAAGAGCTCCACCTCTAGGCCACCACACCACTCCAGATTTAAAATATCTACATGCAAAAATATATTTAAAAGCAGATTTAAGATATCATCATCCTCTTTTAACGACCCCATAATCCCTTGCGGGGTGGAATCTGGGCAACTGAATGGAACTGAGTGTTTACTGGCCGGATGCCCTCCCTGTCACCAATGCAGGGTTTTTCTCAGCAGATATGCTCTCATTGTGTCCAGAGAAAGTAATATCTGCCTCTACCTAGGATCGAACTCACAGCCTCCTGATTGTGAGGCGAGAGCACTACCGCTAGGCCACCACACCACTCCAGATTTAAAATATCTACATGCAAAAATATATTTATTTGGGGGGTTACAAAAATTGGGACATATGGAATGGAAAGAGGAAATCCCTAGAAATAGATTCCAAGCTAGCACACCTGCGTAACAGCTTTATTTGGTTGTTTTAATCTGGAAGACTTTTATATGGCCACCTCCCTTGACACGTTTCTGCCGCTCTTGGAAAACATAATAGTGAGTAAATGAACTTGGCATCTGGTTCAGTGAGACGAGAACTGTCAACCTTGTGCAGAACAGCAGATGGGCAAAACCAACCTGGATGATGTAGCCTTGAAGATAATCCCGCCTCTGCAATTTTAAGTATTTGCATCCCCCTGCTGTCTTTTATCTCAACTGATGAGCTCCCTGATGAGGGATAACTGCCCATCATGACTGCTCGGGAACCAGAATGGGACAACTCCCCATGGCCAAGCTGCCGCGGGACAATTCAACAATTCAATTTAATCCTCTAAAGCAAAAGTTTTAAAAATTACTCTAATTTTTGTCATTCACATTTCTTTTTGTCCTTCCTCTGGCATCCTCTCTTTAATGATTCTATCCCCCCCTCCCGCCATTTCTTCGATATTACCGTAACTCTTACCCTGCGATGAGTTGTCCCATGGCTACCGTATTTCTCAGAAAATAAGCCTTAGCATGATTTTTCAGGATGCTCGTAATATAAGCCCTATGTCAGGATTCCAGCAATCGCCCTAATTAAATCATGATTCTTGAGCAAAACTTCAAAGGATTTATTAGAGGCGACATACTGGCACTGCCCTGTATGAAGCCAACTCTGGCATACGTCATTTATAGTCCCCTGTGACCCTGTTTCCCTCTTCCTCCCTGGGTGTGTCATAAATCACATTCTCCAATTGAGCACGTTCACCCACTGGGTGTCATCATTCACATTCTCCAATTAAATATATTCACAGGCAAAAGCTCTGGTAGTTTAACTACAATCTTTTAAAGATAAGAGTTGGAATGTACTTTCGGTTTCAAACTGCTGCACTGCTCTTCCAGATTTCCTTCTCCACCCCACCCCCCCATGCCCCATTTTTTTTAATGGCAACGACTAAAACAGGCATAGGAATGTTTTAGGAGTTGACGCCCTATCCCGAAAATAAGCCTCAGTTAAAAACGTCAGCCAGATGGATGCATTTGCCGTATTTCCCCCCAAAATAAAACCTAACCAGAAATAAGCCCTAATGCGTCTTTTGGAGCAAAAATTAATATAAGATCTGCTCTTATTTTGGGAGAAATAATGGCAATTGGTTGCAGCGAGTTGGCCGTAGCAAGTGGACTGCAGCAAGTTGGCTGCGGCAAGTTGTCCCAGACCGTCAGGGACAACACACAAAAGAAAAGCTGTTATCACAAAAGCCTAGACTATAAAACGTGTATACAAAATAGAGAAGGTGTATTTCATACTTGGCAACTTTAAGGTTGAGTGAACTTCAGTTTCCAGAATTCTTCAGCCAGCATGCTGGGAGTTGAAGTCCACTCCCTTTAAAATAGCCAAATTTGAAAAGCCCTCCTCTAGAGCTGCACCGTACTATATTTATACTGTACTGTAAAGGCCCTGATCTTCGCTGTTTTTTTTATTCAAGATTCCTGGTGCTCCTGATGATGAAGCCGTGAGAATATTTTTGGAATTTGAAAGAGTGGAATCTGCAATTAAAGGTAAAGAATCACATCATCACTACTTCCTGTAAATTTCGAAACCCGTACAGGTAATTGTCAGCTTACAACAGTCCCTTTAGGGAACCGTTGAAAGTTACAACGGCACTGAAAAGAGCGGCATATGACTGTTTTTCACAGTTGCGACCTTTGCAGTGACAACCCCATGATCAAAATTAAAATCCTTGGCAACTGGTTCATACTTACGATCATTGCTGTGTCCCGGGGTCACACGACTCCCTTTCGCGACCTGACGAGCAAAACCAGATTCACTTATCAACCGGATTACTAACTTATCAACCGGGTTACTAACTTATCAACCGCAGCGATTCATTTAACAACGGTGGCAAGAAAGGTCGTAACATGGGGCAAAACTCATTTAACAAACATCTCACTTAACAGAAATTTCAGATTCAATTGCGGTTGCAAGTAGAGAACGACCTGTATTTGATTGCACAAATGGGAGCAGAGGTGGATATATACCCAGTGTGATGATCCCAGGCGTGGCACAAAGGCAACCCAGTCAGATAATCAGTAGGAATCCCTTTATTAGCTCCAACCTTGCATCCAATGTCCTGGTTACCTTCTGGTCTGGTGAAAAACTCTCCCAGGAACAGGCTTTGGCTGCAGAGAATCAAGTCCAAAACATGGTCAACAAAAACTGTAACTATAAGTCCAATCAAGGCAAAATGAAGTAATTAGTACGGCAGGGCAAGAGAAGGAATTCCAGATGTGGTTGAACGGCAGGAATTCAACACGGTTGGGAGGATGCCAGGAACACAGATAAGCAAAGTCAATACAAGATTAACTCACATTTGTTCCCAGGAGAGTCAGGACTCAGCTTGCATCTCTTTTAAACTCTCATTCCCAGCTGTGGCTAATGAAGGGAATCAGGGCCCTTCCCCTCCCCCAAGCCACGTAACCCACGTTGCTCTCTTCTCTGTTCCTCCCTGCGTGCCCTAGGTTGAAGACAGGGTGGGCCTTGGTGGTCTTCCTCTGAACCCCCTCTCCCTTGTTCTACCTCTGCTCTGCTCAGCCGGGTTTTGCCCTTCCCCAGTTTCCTCCACAGCCAACGGAGCCACACTCCCACCCCCTGTCAGCTGTTCGTCCTCAGATTCAGACTCCGATAGGGGCATGACACCCACTGCTTTTGTATAGGAAGCCTCCAATTGTAGCTAGTTTTTTATCTTCTTCTCTGATTAACCTGGCTTGCTTGATGGCAATCTGTCCTCCCGTCCCATCAGCCCAATGTTCCTGTTTCATCCTTCCTGAAACCTTGGTAGCCCTCGACTTATCATCGCAATTGAGACCAAAACGTCCATCATAAATCATGTCGGTCTTAAGTTGTAGTCTTACCCAGCTTAAAAGAGTCTCGGTGAGAAAAATTGGCCTGCTGGGGAATTCTGGGGGTTGAAGTCCACCCATCTGAAAGCTGCCAATATTGAGAAACCCCTTGTTACCCTCCCCCCATTTTGACCCAGTTGGATATTCTGCTTACCGTAATTTAAAAACTGTAACTCAGTGGGGTTCTACCTTCCCCGCGTGTTTCCTAACCTGGGAATGTGGCTAATTTCCTATTTTGCCTGGGTTTCAGCGGTGGTTGACCTGAATGGAAGATACTTCGGAGGACGAGTGGTGAAGGCCTGTTTCTACAACCTGGATAAATTCCGAGTCTTGGACCTCGCGGAACAAGTCTGATTTTCGTTTCGTCAAACTGGGACACGTCACCATCTGGTGATCTCAAAAGAGTTTTCATCTGCATGTGGAGAGCATAGAGGAAAGAGGCGATGTGACGTCTTTTCTGACAAACTGGAACTAATCCTTGATCGGCCTTGATCGGCTTATTCCTTGCAATGGACAGATTTTATTTGTATTTTTATTGTAGTATAAAATTCCTTAAAAGATACCTGGTTTATTTGATTTGATTTGATTTTTTCCTTTTAAGAGTTCAGC
Organism: Notechis scutatus; assembly: GCF_049901735.1. Classification (NCBI taxonomy): domain Eukaryota; kingdom Metazoa; phylum Chordata; class Lepidosauria; order Squamata; family Elapidae; genus Notechis; species Notechis scutatus. Next base: position 77,139,843 of record NC_142014.1, on the reverse strand, counting down.
CTTTGCCTCTTGACTGCTCCACAACGCTCTTCTGATTTGCTGATGGTAAATCTGGATATCTTTCTGGGTTTGTTTTTTTCCTTTCTCATCCTCTGCTTTGATTCCCTCACTCAATGCCTGATTTAATGGCCAACCACAATTTACTTGGTAACCATGATTTGCTGTTAAACCAGTAGAGAAAATGCAATTTGTTGCTAAATCAGAAATGGTAGAACATTGAAAATACCGAAAACAGGAAGGAGACAACTAATAGTTTGAGCTAATTCAGAAGGTGGTATTCAGCCAGTTATTGACCAGTTCTGGAGAACCGGTAGCGGAAATTTTGAGTAGTTCGGAGAACCGGCAAATGCCGCCTCTGACTGGCCCCGCCCCCATCTGTTCTCTGCCTCCCAAGTCCCAGCTGATCGGCTGGGTCTTCTTTGGTTGCCCTGCACAGGAGAACAGAGCTGGAAAGCAGGTTAGTGGGGTGGGGAGGGAATGGGGATTTTGCAGTATCCTTCCCCTGCCATGCCCACCAAGCCACACCACGCCCACAAAGCCATGCCCACAGAACGGTTAGTAAAAAAAATTTGAATCCCACCACTGAGCTAATTGGTATGGCTAACATTGACAGTAATGAGCAAAGCATCATAAAGCTGAAACCCCTCCCAAAAATTCTGAATTTTAAGGATGGTTCTCCCAATGCAGTTGTCCAAAAGGTGCGTGTGTGTGTGTATGTATATATATATATTTATTGGGCATTCGCCAGTAAATTCACCAGCTGTTGCACAGATTGCTCGCTATGAGAACATATCATTAAAATACAATGATTTGTCTCTTGTTGATTATATATAATCCAACAAGAGACAAATCATTGTTTTTTAATGACCCCATAGTCCCTTGCGGGGTAGAGTCTGTGCAACTGAATGGAGCTGAGTGTTTACTGGCCGGATGCCCTTCCTGTCGCCAGTGCGGAGCTATATATTCAACAGCTGTAATCTCATCAGGCCCAGAGAGAAAGGGATATATCTGCCTCTACCTAGGATTGAATTCATAGCCTGATTGTGAGGCAAGAGTTCCACCTCTAGGCTAGCACACCACTCAACAAGAAACATATCTCTGGTGATAAAAGAAGATTCTGTCCTTTGTTGAACTCTTTAGGAAATTCTTGTTGTCGTTCAAACTTTAGGAAAAAATTTTTTTTTTCTGTGACTAGCTTAGTGCTATTCCCACAGTTAAGTCAGCCACAAGGTAGTCAATCAAATTTGCAACCTGGGTTGCACAGCAAGCCAGCTTCTGTGGTTGATTAATTGCACCGTATGTTCTGCAGATCCAGAAAACGAGAGTCAATTGAGTAAATTACCATTATTTTACTCATCAAGCATGTCGCCTCAACCCCACATGACTTCCCACGCTGGCATGAACGTCTGGTGTTTTTTATAGCATACAAGCCCATGGTTATTTGATTCAGGCTTTATTCAGTCAATTGTTGGAATTGCTATTATCCCTTGTCAATAACTCACACTAGATTTGCATAATAGGATAAGCTAAGATTGTGATTATGTGTGTGGTGTGTTAATGCGTGTTGGTGGTAAAGGATGACAATCTCAAAAGATTGTTGGAAGAATAGAAAATCTTAACCTGCTTATCGAGCACAAGAAATCAAATCCTGGATGATTTTAAGCCAAGCAGAATCAAAGCAAAACCTTTTACTCTGCCTAAAAATCATTTTTTTTTTTTTTTTTTTAAAAAAGCATCACAATCAAACTTTTTACAGCAGGATTAAAAAAAAAAAATCCAAACCATTTTTGCTTGGAAGGAAATGTCTTGAGAAGAAATTATTTCACATTAGCCTAGGAGAGCAATGCTTCTCAAATTTGGAAACTTTAAAGAATGGGTGTGGACTTCAACTCCCAGAATTCCTCGCGCTGGCTGGGGAATTCTGGGACTTGAAGTCCACCCAAATTGCCGAGATGGGGAAATACTGTGCTAGAGTAAAACAGTATGCTACTTCATCTCAGAATGTATGGGTTAGTACTTGGATGGGAGACCACTAGGAAAGCCGTTGTTCAGCTTACACAATTGGGTAGCGTCATAGTGCCTCATGCAAACTGACAATTTATAATTCCAAACTCCAAAAAAAACCACCACATCGCAAACTTCCTCCCATCCTTTTCCCATAGTGCAGCTTTTTCCCCCAAACCAGGCAACTTCAAGATGGGCTGGCTGGGGGAATTTTGGGAGTTGAAATCCATTCACATAAAAGCTAACCAAGTTTGAGAAAGACCGATGAGCGCAGGGTGTGAATCCAGCCCCCAGCTTGACCCAAATAGGAATTTCATAGCTGGTTCCCCATCTCCAATGAGGTAGCCGTCTAAAGGCACCCCTTGCAAGGAAACCCAATTTTGGAAGAGCCCAAATGCATTAGACATCGTGGTTTGTCACACGGCCAGATGTTCAGCCTGGATTTGGCATTTGTCTCCATCTATGGAGCCCTTCCCAAGGACCTGGAATAGTCAGATGTGGCTGTTTGCTGGTATTACAGATCAGTCACCAGACGTAAACCATTCTAGTAAAGCTGCCGTTTGCAATTGACTAATGGTGAAATTGTCAACACCCCATGCCCATTTCTGAAAGATGGCAGTCCAGTCTCTTCTTGAAAGCCTCCAGGGATGAAGCTCCCACAACTCCTGAAGGCAAGCTATCCCATTGAATATAGAATAACAAGAGTTGGAAGGTACCTTGGAGGTCATCTAGTCCAACCCCCCACCCCCAAGCAGGAAACCCTATAGGAGTTCTGACAGATGGCAGTCCAGTCTCTTCTTGAAAGCCTCCAGGGATGAAGCTCCCACAACTCCTGAAGGCAACTTCTGTTCCATGGGTTGATTGTTTTCACTGTCAGAAAAATTCTTATTTCCAGGTTGAATCTTTCCTTGATCAGTTCCAAGGGATGCTCTAATTTCTTTAGGATTGCACCCAAGGATTGCACTCATTACTATTGGTACCACCTTGCTTACTTTCTATTACTATTGCGTGGCGTTTCTTCCTTTCCTCCAACCCACGAGGAGACAGGCTCCTCTGCGTATCACACCCCCCCCCCCCGCACCCCTGGCGTGCAGAAAGCTCTACCTGCAGCATCTCTGCCTGGCGCGCAGAAAGCCAGGCAGGTAGGAGAGGAAAAGGTAGCCGAGCTTGCGAGCCCCTGGGCGGGGCCGCAAATCTGCGCGCGATCCAAAGCGGTGACGCGCCCACAGAAAGAATTGACCAAATGCGTCGATTTCCTTCCCGGCGCTCCGGTTCCTTTCTAGGCGGGTTGCGCAAGAAAGGGAGCGGCCGGCCCGGATTCCAGCGGCATTCCCTCCCCCACCCTCCCCGAAGGCCAAGCACCGGTGGGGTTCCACGCGCGACCGCTTCAGCCATGCCTTTCCGGAAAGGTAAGGCTCTCACCTGGGCGGGCGCGGGGGGGGAGGCTGCTCGGGTTGGCAAGGAGGCGGAGTGGGGGCGAAACTTTCGGACTTCGGTCCCGAAACTATTAAAAAGCGGCTTCACTTCGTGCGCGGAATTGACTTCCTTCCTTTTGCGCGGGGTCACTTTGGATTTGGAGCTGCGGGGCGGGCAGTGGGGAAGGCTGACCACTTTCTCTGAAGCGAAAGAGAAAGTTCCTTCCTCTTCTTTAAACCAAAACAAGACAAGGCTGCCGTGGCCTGTAAAACACACAAACACACACACACACACACACACATTCTTCCTTTTTCTCTCTATTCCTTCCTCTTTTTTTTTCTCTCTCTATTCCTTCTTTTTCTCTGTCTCTCTCATCGTTCTCCCTCTCCCTTTCTCCCTCCACCTCTTTTTCTCTCTTCCTTCCTCTCTCTTTCTCTTCCTTCCACTTTTCTTTCTTTTTCTCTCTTCCCTCCTTCTTCTCTCTTCCTTTTTCTTTCTCTCTTCCTCCTTTTTCTCTCTGTCTCTCTTCCTTCCTCTCTTTCTCTTCCTTCCTCTTTTCTTTCTTTTTCTCTTTCTCTCTTCCTCTTTTTCTCCCTTCCTTTTTCTTTCTCTCTTCCTTTTTCTCTATCTCTCTGTCTCTCTTCCTTCATCTTCCTCTTCCTTCCTTCTTTTTCTCTCTCTCTTCTTCCTTTTTGTCTTTTTCTCTCTTCCTTCCTTTCTCTCTCTCTTTTTCTGTCTCCCTTCCTCTCTCTCCCTCTCTTCCTTTTTCTTTCTCTCTTCCTCCTTTTTCTCTATCTGTCTCTCTCTTCCTTCCTCTTCCTCTTTCTTCCTATTTTTCTCTCTCCCTTCCTTTCTCTCTCTCTCTCCTTTTTCTGTCTCCCTTCCTCTCTCTCCCTCTCTTCCTTTCTTTTTCTATTTTTCTGTCTCTCTTCCCCCCACCCACCCACATAGTGCCTCAGATAGAAAGTCCATTCAGAGAGTGGTAAGGACAGCAGAGAACCTTATAGGAAGCTCTCTTCCTGTCACTCAGGATACTGCTTATAAGTGCTATGTGCTTAGAGCTCAAAGCCTTGTTAGAGACCTCACACACCCACTTCACGGTCTGTTTTTGTTACTCCCCTCTGGAAGTTTCCAAGTATTCCTAGCAGGACTACCTGATTATGTAACAGCTTTGTTCCTTGTGCCATCTGACTGGTAAACTCCCAAGATTCATTTCTCTCACCATGTACATGCATATATCCGAACGAGACTGTGTTGTTTTTCTGTGTCATATAATATACGTGGGTACGTGCATAATTTTGTATTTATTTATCTTGTGTGTTTATGTTTATACTAGAGGTGGAGCTGTATGCAACGTAATTTCATTTTAATGTATGCCAATTAGTGTACATTCAAAGTGATTCTCTTTATTCTCTTCTCTTTTTTTCTTTTTTCTTTCTTTTTCTTTCATTTTCCTATCCAATCATTATCTTTTCTATCTATTGCGGCTAGATTTGTAAATCTAGCTGCGATATTATAAAAGATGTTGAGACTCTAGAAATAGTACAGAGAAGAGCAACTAGGATGATTAGGGGACTGGAGGCTAAAACATACAATGAACGGTTGCAGGAACCGGGCCTGGCTAGTCTAGTGAAGAGAAGGACCAGGGGAGACAGGAGAGCAGTCTTCCAATATTTGAGGGGCTGCCACAGAGGGGTGGAAGGGGGTCAAGCTATTTTCTAAAGCACCTGAAGGCCAGAGAAGAAGCAATGGGTGGAAACCGACCAAGGAGAGTGTTATGAATGTAAGTCACCTAACAGGTATTTGGGTTGCACATATATAAACCAGGATAGACATTTTAATACTGTATCTTTAAGAAAATGCAAAAAAAAAAAAAAAAACTGTTATTGGGTGTGGTTTCTCAAACGGCCATAAGATGGAGCCAAAAACCTGGGTTGTCTTAATCTTAGTCTCAGAAGAGTGTGTGTTTCAGTGAGTCTGTTTCCTTCTGTTGGAGAGTATTGCCGTTCCTCCTAATTGACTGCTATTCTTGGATTTGATGTAAGTCTGTTACTGAACTGTTTTTGATACTGGACTTTGTTATTGGATTATCCCTGGACTGAAAACTGACTGATTTTACCTGTGAATGACTTTGGACTGCTTGTTTGAACTTTGCTTAAACGTTTTGGGAAGTAAAAACTTACATTTACTGTACAGTGTATCTGTGTGCTGTGTGTGTATTATTCAAACACTTCTCTCAATACATCTCCCTGTATGCGCTCATTCTCCTAACGGGGAATTACCTCAACAGAGAGATTCAACCTGGAAATAAGGAGAAACTTTCTGATAGTGAGAACAGTCAACCAACGGAACAGAAGTTGCCTTCAGAAGTTGTGGGAGCTTCATCACTGGAAGCTTTCAAGAAGAGACTGGACTGCCATCTGTCAGAAATGGTGTAGCATCTCCCACTTGGGTGGGGGGTTGGACTAGATGACTTACAAGGTCCCTTCCAGCTTTGATTATCTGTTGTCTATTAAAACGATTTCTAGATGCAGGGAGGCCCATTTTGTCAAATGCAGGTAGCCCTCAAGTGACACCCAGCCATTGAGCCCCAAATTTACGTTGCTAAGTGAAAAAACATTGGTTAAGTGAGTTTGTCCCGTTTTACGACTTTTCTTGCCACCGTTGTTCAGAGCCTCGATTCAGTTAGCAACAGGCTTGTTAAAGCAAATCTGGATTCCGCACTGACCTTGGTGCTTTGTCAGAAGGTTGCAAAAGCGGATCATGTGACCTGGGACTCTGCAACCGTTATAACTATGAGTCAGTTGCCGAGGGTCTGAATTTTGATTATGTGTCCATGGGAATGCTGCAAAGGACGTACATGTGAAAAATGGTCATAAGTCACTTTTTTCAGTGCAGTTGTAACTAAAGCCACAAACTTGGCAAGTTTAAGACTTGCGGACTTCAAACTCCCAGAATTCCCCAGCCAGGCAACTTTAAGACTTGTGGACTTCAACTCCCAGAATTCCTCCTCCAGTCGTGTTAGCTCAGGAATTCTGGGAGTTGAAGTCCACAAGTCTTAAAGTTGCCAAGTTTGAAGACTCTTAGAGTAGTATAATGTTTTTTAATCCCTGGTGAACTTACTTAAAGATCTTTTTCAGCCTCTGCAGTTTATCTTTAGCAGGGAAATAAAAAGGAGTGTTTATTTGCACAAATGTAAGGTTTTTTTCCTTGTTTTTGCTTTCAGTGCTTATGAAACCATAACAGGAAGCGACATGTCCACACCCCAAGTTCGTTCTGCATTCGGTTCTCGCTCTTGCTGTTCGAAACAAAATTTTAAAAATTAATTTAATTATAGGTTAGCTGAAAGTCAGGCTTTCATGGCAAAATGGTATTACATTTCCCTGAGAAATACCAGCTGCAATTAATACGTACAGGTACTCCTTAATGTATGACCGCATTTGGGGAATGGAATTTTTGTTACTAAGCAAGTTGGTTGTTAAGTGAGTTATACCTTTTTTTTTTTGCCATGGCTCAGGAATTCTGGGAGTTGAAAGTCCATAGCTTAAAAAGGGGTCATAGTTGTCTGCTTCTGATCTAGATAGATTTTCTTCTGTATAATTCCCTGGTTTTGGGGAAATGGTTCTTTATTTTTACTTTATTTTTACTTTACTTTTTAAACCTGGAGGCTCACTTTCATACCTGAGCTTTTCTCTCATCACTTGGGGTCAGTTCAGACTTCTGGTTTTCTCTTCCTTAAAGTAAAATAAGTTGATATCTCTCTTTCCCCTGCTGGAGGACATCATTGGATTGTTAGATAAGAGGATTCAAAAGGTGTTAGTGTCCTTGGTACTCTCTGAGCTTGATAGTTTTCTTGCAGACGTTTCATTACCAAACTAGGTTATATCATCAGTGCGTTTAAAGGGTCTGTCCCCGGGGTGGGCTTCAGCCGATTCACGCCGATTCGGGCAAACTGGATGTTAATTTTACACCTGGTTCGGCAAAACGGTAGTTCCGACGACTGGCTGGCCCTGCCCTGCCCTGCCCTGCCCCTCCCAGGAATCCCCACATGGCCTGTTTTGGATCCCAAGTAAGTGCAGGGGCATGCGGAGCTTGGGGAGGAGGAAAACGGGCCTCTCAGAGGGTTGGGAAGGCCAAAAATGGGCCTATTTCCAGCCTCCAGAGAGCCTCCGGAGCCCAGGGAGGTGGGAAACGGGCCTCCCAGAGGCCTATGGAGAGCAAAAAACAGCACTATTTCCAGCCTCCAGAGAGCCTCCAGAGCCTGGGGAGGTAGAAAGTAGGCCTCTCAGAGGCTCGGGAAGGCCAAAAATGGGCCTATTTCCGGCCTCCAGAGAGCCTCCGGAGCCCGGGGAGATGGAAAACGGGCCCTCCACAGGCCATTTTCGCTCCCAGGATGGTGCAGGAGGCTGACTAGGCCCCGCCCACCATGGCCCCACCCACTCAGCAACCAGGCAGAGAACGTATTGCTAGATTATTTGAAGTCCATCCCTGGTCTGTCCCAATTTGGAAACCTTTCTTCTAAAACAAGTGGGGGGGGTGGATAGAAAAGTTTTTGTTGCTCGCTGTTTTCCTGTCACATACAACCTCTCTTTCTCCCGCATACACTCACCGTTTGTTTGTTTTTTGTTTGTTTTTTGGTGCAATAGCTAATCAGAAGACCTGTTGTGGGAATTTTCTTTACACTCCCCATCGCTTGACTCATGCTGGCTGGGTTGCCCTGCTCAGACACGTCTCCTGTAATGTTGACAAATACACTCTTTTGGTATGTGCTAATAATGTTGGACGGGCACATGAGTCTCCTCCTTCTCCTCACTCGCCCACACAGATTACGAAAAGGGAGTTTCCTTTCTCCCTTCTCACCGTGCAGGTGTTCCTCGACTTACAACCGTTTCTTTAGGGACCCTTCAAAGTTCCGACCGTTCAAAGTTACCACGGCACAGAGAGGAGCGACTTGCGACCGCGTTTTTCACACTTAACGCCCACCACAGCATCCCCGTGGTCACGGGATTTACATCCAGATGCGTGACGACAACTGACTCACATTTATGGCGGTTTCAGTGCTCAGGAGTCGTTTTTGCGACCTTCTGACCCGCAAAATTAATGGGTGGGGAGCCAGATTCACTTAATAACCATGTTACTCATTTAACGATGGCAGAGGCTCACTTAATAAAGGCGGCAAGAAAAGTCATAAAACTGGACAAACTCACTTAGCAGATGTTCCCCTTTAACAACATAAATTGTGGGCTCGATTGTGGATGTATGTTGAGGACTACCTGGATAGGTGCTCCTGGACTTACAACTGTTTGTTTAGGGACCCTTCCAAGTTACAACAGCGCAGGAGGCGACTTATGACCATTTTTCACACTTAACGACCATTGCAGCATCCTCACACTGTGCCACGCTTGGGCAATTTCCGACAAGCAAAGTCAATGGGGAAGCCACATTCACTTGACCACCATGTTACTAATTTATCCACTGGCGTGACTCACTTAACAACAGTTGCAGAAAAGCTCGTAAAATGGGGCAAAACTCCCCACGGTGCAGAATAATTCATTTCTGAAATGTGACTCAACCTAAGTTAACTTTTAAGATACGTGCACTTCCGTCTTCCAGAATTCTGAAAGTTTGGCTGGGGAATTCTGGCAGTTGGAAGTCCACAAGATCTTAAAGTGACCAAGGTTGAGACCAGTGGTGGGATTCAGCCAGTTCTCACCAGTTTGGCAGGACCGGTTGTTAACTTTCTGAGCAGTTTGGTGAACTGGTTGTTGGAAGAAACCATTACGGCGGAGAATCGGTTGTTGAATTATTTGAATCCCACCACTGGGTGAGAGATATTGGCCTATAGGTAAAAGGTAAAGGTTCCCTCACACATACCTGCTAGTCGTTTCTGGCTCTAGTGGGTGGTGCTCAGCTCCGTTACAAAGCCAAAGAGCCAGCGCTGTCTGAAGACGTCTCCGTGGTCATGTGGCCGGCATGACTAAACGCCGAAGGCGCATGGAACACTGTTACCTTCCCACCAAAGTGGTCCCTATTTTTCTACTTGCATTTTTACATATTTTCGAATTGCTAGGTTGGCAGAAGCTGGGATAAGGAACAGGAGCTCACTCTGTTACACAGCGCTAGGGATTCGAACCGCCAAACTGCCGACCTTTCTGATTGACAAACTCAGCATCTTAGCCACTGAGACACCGCTGGTGTTCTTCTTTTATTTTCCTTAAAAACAAGCAAATGCAAAGCTACGGTTAAACACCTCTGGGGGGGGAAAAAACCCAGGCAAATAAAAATTAAAGCTTATTAAAGCCAACTTTAAAGATAACGTTACTGGGAATACTGGTGAATTAAATAAGAGGCAAGCATTTGGAACAATATAATAAAATAGAAAATGTATAAAAGCATTAAGATAAAAAAAGTTGACTAAAAATTGAATATGTAACTGTGGTCATATTTGTATGTAAATGTGGAAACCTGTAATCATGCTGTTCACTAAAAAGAGACGTTTTTAAAATGTGGAAAACTGAAATAAAACTTGTTTTAAAAAAAAAAAGATAACACTAAATCTCAAACGCCCAGCTCATGCCACCTGTTGCAAGGCCTGGGAGAATGGAAAACACCAAGATCTTTTTGGCGGTGGTTTGCACTCCAAGCTTGTTTCAATTTAGTTTCTGAACATCATGTTACCAGAACTAAATATCGTCATCATCAGGATTTTCTAGTTCCTATTCTCCTCAGCTTATAAATGTCTTGCCTGCCAGTTAGGTCAGTTGGCCGTATGACGGGTTGTTCATTTGCAGCTATATTTAAAATTAACACCGAGAACTGCCTCGCAGACGCTATCGCAACTACAAAACCCACCTGCTGCTGCCATTTGAGCCCGGGCACCCTCTCCCCCTGTATGACACAGTCCCTGTACAGTATTTTTGCAAATCAAATAAACAGCTGTGTGCAAGGAAACGAATCCGTTAGCTGGCATGGCAGGTTGGGGGGAAGCCCTTACTGGAGCAGGAGCTGCCGCTAGGGGGTGGCAAAGGAGAAACCAGAGTGCTGCCCTCTCGTGGCCACTGTCAGATTGCAGCCCAGATCTGCAGGATTTTGTAGCACTTGGCAGAGGCGTGGACTTCTGCAATGCTGGCCGGAGGCGATTTTGGGAGATGAAATCCGCGCCTCTGCAAGCAGCCAAAGAAGGAGGATTTCTTGCTTTTTTTTTTTTCTTCTTCAGAGTTTCGCTTCCCATCCAAGAAGCTTCTTCAGCTCTGACTGGATGGTAGAGAATGGAAGGGTTTATACTCCTTGCAGATAGCTGGTCATTTGCATCCTTTTAGAGGGTCCTCGAGGGACTTGGTGGCTCAGAGGCTAAGACCCTGAGCTTGTTGATCAGAAAGGTCGGCAGTTTGGCGGTTCGAATCCCTACCACCGTGTAATGGAGTGAGCTCCCGTTACTGGGCCCAGCTTCTGCCAACCTAACAGTTTGAAAGCGTGTCAAAATGCAAGTTTGGTGGGAAGGTCACAGTGTTCCATGCGCCTTCAGCGTTTAGTCATGCCAGCCATATGACCACAGAGACGTCTGTGGCTTTGTAATGGAGATGAGCACCGCCCCCTAGAGACGGAAACGACTAGCACGTATGTGCAAGGGGAACCTTTACCTTTAGAGGGGTCCTTGAAGCACTTCTAGTCTAGTGAAGAGAAGGACCAGGGAAGACAGGATAGCGGTCTTCCAATATTTGAGGGGCTGCCACAGAGAGGAGGAAGGGGGTCAAGCTATTTTCTAAAGCGCCTGTAGGCCAGACAAGGAATAATGGATGGAAACTGAACAAGGAGAGATTCAACCTGGAAATAAGGAGAAACTTTCTGACAGTGAGAACAATCAACCCATGGAACAGCTTTGCCCTCGGAAGTTGTGGAAGCACCATCACTTGAGACTTTCAAGAAGAGATTGGACTCCCATCTGTCAGAAATGATGTAGGGGGCTGGACTAGATGACCTAGAAGGTCCTTTCCAACTCTGATTATCTAATCTTTTAAAAAAAAAAAACTTGGAGGTTTATCTGTGTCCTCAGGGTCACCTGAGTAGTGCAAAGGGCTCCTGTAGTTTGCAATTTTTCCTCTGGGAAATCCATTCCTCCTCCCGCAACCATTCCAAGGGTGTCCACCCCAAATTGTATAGCTAAAAGTCTGTCAAGATTCTCAGTCATCCCAGGTCAGGATTGTCCCCAAAGGTACTTTTTTTTCAGGAGGCAACTGGACTTTTTAATTTGTTTCTTTTGAAGACATTTCGCTTCTCATCCCAGAAGCTTCTTCAGCACTGATAGGATAGTGGGAATAGTTCTCTCCCCCCCCACCCCATTGCAGGGTGCAAACCTGAGGAGGGGACATGCCACCCCCTCCCTCAAATGCAACCCTCTCCCCAAGCCCTTTCAAACGCGGATTTGTTTGGAGAGAGGCAGAGAGGGAGGTCCGGCTTGCGCACCTCCCGTAGATGGGCGGGAATGCTCTTCCACTCGCCGGCGTTAGTGGTGGTGCCCTGCCAAGGGACCTTCCACGCGTCTGCTGCATGGGCCGAGCACGTGCAAAAAGCGTGTCCCGGAGAACCCGTTCGCGTGTCTGCTCCGTGCCGGAGGGTGGTTGTTTTTCCCCGAGAAGCCTGCGGAACAAACGCGGAGCTGATAAACAAGCCGAGCGCGGGGCGTGGAGCGCTGCAGAGAGCAAAACATATTTTTGCAAAATGAGAAAGAGAGAGAGAGAGTTTATTTGCAGCTGCCGGCTGTTTGTCTGCGTGTCTGTCTGGTGTGTGTGTGTGTTTAACCACTCCGGTCGGTCGAAAATCCTTGCATCGCGTTTGCGGACTTGGGATCAAGCGGGTTGCAAAGGGTGCAGGGGGATGGGGTGGCTGCGCGTGCAATAAATCCGTTTCATAAACTGGCAATAAATCTATTGCATAAACTGGCCAGAGGATCGCTTCCCGGAACGGCACGTCCAGTACTCCAAAACTTGTGTACACACAATCCTTGACAGTGTGGGTTTCCGCGCCACACACCCCCGGACGCGTTTTAAACAAGACGGGCTTGAAAAAAAGCCATACCTGTTATTGCCCCATGTGGAAAAAAATATTGTTTTTTTTGGGGGGGGTGCAAAAACCAGGAAGGGTGTGGGTGTCTTCTCCAACCCTGGAAAAGCCCCAGATGCAAATCGAGTCTGGATGGAGTCTCTCCCCATTTTACAGACTCAGCTTCTTTGTGCATTATCATTTTTGGGGGGGTTGCGTTTTAAATTCTCAGGACATGCAAAACCAGGATTGGGGCTTTGCCTTCCTAGTTTCGTGCCTTGAGGGAAGGACTTGATCTCAACTGCAGGGATTTCACTTAACAACGGTGGCAAGACAGGTGGTAAAATGGGGGCAAACCTCACTCGACAAACATCTCATTTAATAACCGAAATATTGGGCTCCCTTTTTTGGTTGTAACTCGAGGACGACCTGTATTTTGGGTTGAGGAAGGAACTTGGGAGTGTTGCAAAAACCAGGAAGGGGGGGGGGGTGTCTTCTGTAACCCTGGAAAAGCCACAGGTGCAAATTAAGTCTGGATGGCCTCCATTTTTCAGACTCTCTTCTTATTATCATTTTTTTGGGTGCATTTTAAATTCTCAGGACATGCAAAACCAGGATTGTGGGTTTGCCTTCCTAGTTTCGTGCCTTTAGTCTGTCTGTCTGTCTGTCTGTCTATCTATCTATCTATCTATCTATCTATCTATCTATCTATCTATCTATCTATCCACACACACACACACGTGTATTTTTCTGCCCTGTCTATATTTAGTAGAAGCTGAAATATAGGTTGGCCTCGGCTTACAACAATTCTCTTGGTAGATTGTTCGAAGTTAGAATGGCCCTGGGAAAAAAGAGAGACTTATGACCATTTTCCACTCTTATGACCGGTGCAGCATCCCCCATTTAAATTCAAATGCTTGACAATTGGGTCACATTTATGACAGTTGCAGTGTCCTGGGGTCATGGGATCCCCTTTTGCAACCTTCTGACAAGCAAAGTCAATGGGGGAAGCCAAATTCACTTAACAGCTGTGTTACTAACTTAACAGTGGCAGCGATTCACTTAGCAACAGTGGCAAGAAAGGTCATAAAATGGAGCAAAACGGGGCTGTCTCGTCTTTCCTCCAAAACTTCCTTAAAAACTTCCAGTGATGGAGCCCCTAAAACTATATATTCAGGAGAAACTTCCTGACAGTAAGAACAATTAATGAGCGGAACGACTTGCCTTCAGAAATTGTGGGTGCTCCAACACTGGAGGCTTTTAAGAAGAGACAGGGCAGCCATTTTGTCCAGAATAGTAAAAGGTCTATTTGAGCAGAGGGTTGGACTAGAAGACCTCTAAGATCCCTTCCAAGTCGATTATTATGTTTACACCCAGATGGGAAATATTCCCGAGGCTGAAATTCTACAGCCAGCTCCTCAGGTTGAAAAACAACAATGCTGAATGAAAATGTTTTTAAATAAACTTTTTTTAAAAAAGAAAAAAAAACTCTTGAATTCAGTGGGTTTTATATTTAACAGCCATGGATAGATTTGTGTTGCCATTCTAGCAACCTACTACCGGTAGTACAAGAAAAAGGAGGCATTATTCCCAACCAACTAGCATTTAAAAACTATTTATGGTTGGTGGCGAGAAAAGGTGTAAAGCTAGGACAAAGTTGACTTGGCAACTGTCTCTCTTAGCGACAGAAATGTTGGGCTCCATCATGGTCATACGTCAAGGACTACCTGTAATGTATCCATGAAGTCGCCAAGAATTGGGCACAAACTTAAGTGAGTCTTATCTATGAAGATTCTCAGTCCTTCAAGTTATGGTTGCTTTTCCAAAAGGCAACTAAACTTTCTTGTTTTTTCTTTTCTTTGAAAATGTTTCACTTCTCATCCAAGAAACTTCTTCAATTCTAAAGAAAGAGGGGTAAAAGAGGCCAATTATGTTAACATTGAATAGTCTTCTCTCAAAAGAGTTGGGGTGGGGGGGGAGACACCACTTATCTTTAGTCTACAACTAGAACTTTGTAGTTCTACTACAACAACTACAACTAGAACTACAACTTTGCAGCAGTTCAAAAAGATTCCACAACCAATTGCACTCAGATTCAGCACAGATAAACCCTCAAGTGGCTTCAAGAGCTCTCAGAGAGAGTACTAACGACCAGATGACTACATTGACCCAATTCTCTAGATTCAAGCAAAAGTCTTAACATACTGTATTTATAGAGGTGTGAACATCTAGACACACTGATTTTGGAAAATAAAAATAACGTTCCTTCCTTACCGGGAACCTAGAAGCCCATTTCCTGGATTAAATAGAAATCTATTTTAAGAAAGGGCTGTTTCTTGAGGTCTGCTTTGTTTTTCCTTCTTATGAATTGGGTCAATTGTAAAAAAAAAAAAAAAACCTCCAAAATTCATTGCCTAAAAACCATTTGCACGCTTTTCTAAGAGAAAGGTCCCTGTGGTTCATATTTTTTTGTCTTAACAGAACGCAACTTCCTTTGGAATAATCATGAGTGGTCAAATAGAGTTCAGAATATGACAAGAAGGGGTCCGTTGCTTTGGTGGCTGAGTGAATTGGTTCACTGGGTGACTTGGTTCATTGGAGAACCTCAAGAACATAAATGAAGACAGGTGGCAAGGATCTTTCTCTTCAGCCCTAAATCGTTGGATGCCCAATATTTTATTTGCTTGGTGGATGGTTCTTTGCCAAGAGCAGAGAATATTGGTAGCTCAGGGTTGAAATGAGAGGTCCTTGATACTCTCTTGAGCTTGGCTGTTTTCTTGCAGATGTTTCATTACCCAACTAGGTAACTCCATCAGGGATAGTACGGAATGGGCTTTGCTCTCATTTTATAGTCCAGTGGCTTGCCTTATCTGTGTTGGTGGGAGTAATCCTGGTGGTTTGTTGGTTGAGCTGTTTACTGTTAGCTTTTTATTTATCCTATCTGATTGTTGCCTGTATGACAGGATGAGAGAGAGGTCTATATACTAACTAAATGAATGACCCATATCAAAACAAATTATCTTATGTGCAGCCAGAATCTAAAAATAACATTTAACACGGCACACTACTTAAGCAAAATGGTTCGGTTGAGATCAGCATATGTGGGACTGATTGGAATAGATTGTAGGGGTGACAAATATGCTATAATTTTAGCCTGTATTATTTATCTATGTATTAAACTAGCTCGATACCTGTGCTTCGCTATGAAACTATGTGATCAAGCTTAGTTTTTGGGGAGGAAAATAAGGGAGGGGGGGCGGAAATTCTGCTTCTGCCTACCAGCATCCGTCAGGATTCATCTGGCTAGCATCCTGTCAGTGTATGAGAGAGTTGAGGGCTGTTTGGAAACTGAAGCAGTATTTGCTGTGTGAGCAAGGAGACAGCAAGGAGCCTGGGCATGGCTTAGCTCAACTGTTCTGTACTAAAGCTGCTTATTTATTTTATTTTATTTTATTTGGTTTGTCAATTGCTTACAAGATAATAGGTATAAGTAAAAACATAGTTATGAATACATGGATGCATGTTGTGGCTCCGGGTTTGGATTCTGCTCCTGTGGCAGATATGAGTTCAAGTGAGGAAGACATGGCAGAGAAATATGAACCGGCATTGCTGAGTGATTGGAATAGTAACCAGGATGAGGAGATGGAGGTAACAAGGGATGACAGACCTGAAATATTAGAGTGGTCAGAACCTTCGACCTCCTCTGGTGCTTTATCTAATCAGCAGCCGGGAATGGATGACAGGGAAGGAAGGAGGGAGTTTTCCAGCGGAGATGAGAATCTGGAAAACTTATGGTTAGACGTTAGGAACAGGAGACGACTAAGGAGACAAACCCAGTTAGAAAGAAAGAGAAGAGCGAGCCAATAATTAGGGTAATTAGCACGTGTCTTAAGTATAAAAGGACACAGCTGGCCTGGTGGAATTCGCCAGAAGCAAAGTGACTTATTGAGTGAGGACGTTACAGCAAGAAGCTCTGAGGCTTGAGATTTATTGCCAAGACTGGTTTGTCGGACAGAGTAAAGATTTATGCTGTGGATTGGGATTTCTGCCAGCCGTTATCTTGTGAGACTTTATTCTGTTTG
Source organism: Notechis scutatus (assembly GCF_049901735.1). Lineage (NCBI taxonomy): Eukaryota > Metazoa > Chordata > Lepidosauria > Squamata > Elapidae > Notechis > Notechis scutatus. The sequence continues at coordinate 77,123,302 of NC_142014.1, read as the reverse complement.
AATTACTTCTGAAACGGCTGCTTTCTGTTTTGCTCGCTTGAATTTGAAGGGGAGTCATAACAGATGCATATAAGAAAAATAAAAGAAACAATAGGACAGGGACGGTAGGCACGTTGATGCGCTTATGCACACCAACATTATGCACAGCTTGCTGCTGTGACAGCTTGCTGCTGTGAAACTGAAACTAAAACTGAAACTTCTCTCCTCTGCTTGTGTTTTGCATTTGGAACAGATTTCTTTTCAGGTGTGGGGGAGTAGAACATCTTAGCATCAGAGCGTGTTAATAATAATCTACGAAATACTAATGCTGTGGTGGTCATTTTGAAAAATCCTTTCTTAGTGAGCACCTAGAAGCCAAGAAGAACATACGTGCCAAATTTCAAGTTTGTAGGCTTTACAGTTCTGGAGATTTTGTGAAGATGCGTGAGTGGTATTTCGCTTTTGTATATATATATAGATTATTATTATTTTTTATTCCAATTTCATTTGAAGTTGTATTTTGTCCAATTCCATTTTAAATTGCTTTTATCAGATTTTAGTCATAATTTGGATGTGGAACGCTGCACTTTGACACGGCCCAAGGGCTAATCGGTAAAGTAATCTGTCAGCTTGTTTGACAGTTCCTTAATTGGGGCATGGTTTATTTCTTGGTTGTTAATCTTGGTGTTAATCTATACTCATCTGGCAATTGATTGCTGGTGGTTTATATCTGATGATTTAAGCAAGGGTTTTCCCCGCTTATGGAGTTGCTTTCCTAGGAATGAGCAACACTTCTACAATTCTAATGTTATTTCAAAACACAATAGGAGAAGGAAGAAGCAATCAAAATGTTCCATCAGTGGTTGCATTGTTTAGAAATAAAGAGGAAGGAAGTCAATTTACGCATCAAAGCTCTTTAGCTGCAGGAAGATTTCAAAACTGGGCACTCAATGTTTCAGCCTTATGGAGCCCCATCTACTTTTCCTTCTGATGGTCTGGAGATGCATTATAGCTAGTCCTCGATATATGACCACAATCGAGCCCAGAATTTCTGTTGCCGAGTGAGACATTTGCTCAGTGAGCAGTATTTGAGGGGCTGCCACAAGAAAGGGGGTTCAACTTATTTTCCAAAGCACCCAAAGGCAAGACAAGAAGCAACGGATGGAAACTAATCAAAATGGAATTAAGGAGAAGCTTTCTAACAATGAGGACAATTAACCCGTTGAACTTGTCTTGCCTTCAGTGGGTGCTTCATCACTGGAATTTTTAAGGAAAGACTGGACAGCCACCTATCTGAAATGGTATAGGATCTCCTGCTTGAGCTGGGGCTGGACTAGAAGACCTCCAATGTCCCTTCCAGCTTTATTCTGATAGTTTTGGCAGAACTGTCTAGCCAGAGAAAAGAACAAAGCATTTGGCACGTTTCCACCAAGTCAGGAGCTTTGGAAATCTTCCTAAATGTTGAGTTCTCGGACTAGAAGAACTCAGGACTAGCTTCCTTCACGCTCTCCTTCTCCACTGACACCTCCCAATTTCAAGCTTTTTTCAAACAAGGATGTAGAGCCATCGACTCTAGCAAGATGACCCGCCCCTTCCCAGCCTTGGGCACCTACAATGTTGTTAAGCTTGTGTAAATCGAACACAACATTGTGCTAGTGTCAGCCTTTTCTGTGCATGGATAAATGCTCTTTCTCAGCATGGAATGTTGCTGGAGAATCAAAATGCTTTGACTTGTTTGTGTGTCTGAGAAAATGTTAGAGAAAGATGCTCAGCATGTCCCACCTTCCAGCTACGATCTCGGGGCCATTGGCAAAGGGGCCCAAAAGGAGCCTAAATGTGGGGCAAGAACGTCCAAGCCTAACACCATAATATTATCCAAAGGAGGAGAAACAACCCCTCCCCTTTAATTCTTATCCTGGACTGTTCTTATGCGGCACTGGTGGTGTTACCTAGTGTGGTAATGAGACATATGTAGGAAAACAACCAAGCTCAGGAAGCAAAGGCCATTCCCTTCTAGCATTGATGATGTTACCTATTGTAGAAATGAAAATTGTCTGCAAGAAAACAAGTTCAGAGAGCAACCCCACTCCTTCTAAGCACTGATGATGTGACCTAGTTTGGTAGTTAAAGGTTTGCAAGGAATCAACCAAGTTCAGGGAGCACCCCACTCAGTTGAGGTTGTAAGTCAAAGACTGCCTGTATTTCAGCTCAGGCAGTGGTGGGATTCAAATAATTTAACCAGCGGTTCTCTGCCCTAATGACTGGATGGGTGGGCATGGCCAGGGGTGTGTGACAGGCAGCACTCGGTCTCCTACACCCGCGTGGGAGCAAAAATGGTCCGTGGGGGGGCCACGTTGTATCCCCCCATGCCCCGTTTTGGACCTGTAGGCCTCCTTTCAGCCCCCTGAGAGCAAAAATGGGCCACGGGGGACCACACCACACCCCTCTTGCCCCGTTTTAGGCCTAGTAGGCCTCCCTGCATCCCCTGGGACCAAAAATGGGTCACAGAGGGCCCACACTGCACCCCCTGTGCCCCATTCTGGGCCTATAGGCCTCCCTGCATCCCCTGGGACCAAAAATGGGTCCTGCACCCCTGTGCCCCATTCTGGGCCTATAGGCCTCCCTGCATCCCCCTGGGACAAAAACAGGCCATGAGAGGGCCCACACTGCACCCCCGTGCCCCATTTTGGGCCTATAGGCCTCCCTGCAGCCCCCTGGGACCAAAAATGGGCCACGGAGGGCCCACACTGCACCCCCTGTGCCCCATTCTGGGCCTATAGGCCTCCCTGCATCCCCTGGGACCAAAAATGGGCCACGGAGGGCCCACACTGCACCCCTGTGCCCCATTCTGGGCCTATAGGCCTCCCTGCATCCCCTGGGACCAAAAATGGGTCACGGAGGGCCCACACTGCACCCCTGTGCCCCATTCTGGGCCATAGGCCTCCCTGCAGCCCCTGGGACAAAAATGGGCCACGGAGGGCCCACACTGCACCGCCCATTCGCCATGGCCCCTCATCCCCTGGACCAAATGGTCGAGGCCCCACTCACCTGGCCATGCCTCCCTGCAGCCCTGGGAGCAAGGCCCACACTGCACCCCCTTGCCCCATTCTGGGCCTATAGGCCTCCCTGCATCCCCTGGGAGCAAAATGGGCCACGGAGGGCCCACACTGCATTCCCTATGCCCCATTTTGGGCTTATAGGCCTCCCTGCAGCCCCCTGGGACCAAAAATGGGCCACGGAGGGCCCACACTGCACCCCCTGTGCCCCATTCTGGGCCTATAGGCCTCCCTGCATCCCCTGGGAGCAAAAATGGGCCACGGAGGGCCCACACTACACCCCTGTGCCCCATTTTGGGCCTATAGGCCTCCCTGCAGCCCCCTGGGACCAAAAATGGGTCACGGAGGGCCCACACTGCACCCACTGTGCCCCATTCTGGGCCATAGGCCTCCCTGCAGCCCCCTGGGAGCAAAAATGGGCCACGGAGGGCCCACACTACACCCCCTGTGCCCCATTTTGGGCCTATAGGCCTCCCTGCAGCCCCCTGGGAGCAAAAACGGGCCATGAGTGGGCCATGCCGCACCCCCGTGCCCCATTTTGGGCCTAGTAGGCCTCCCCTAGGAGCCAAAACAGGGCGCGTGGGGACTCCTGGAAGGTGGGGTTGGGAGGGAAGGGGCCAGACAGCAATTTAACAACCAGTTCGGCTGAAGTGGTGCGAACCGGTTGCATCCCACCGCTGAGCCCAGGGGAGCGCTGTTTTTTTTTTTGGCCCCAGGAGAGGATCTGCTTGTAAGGCAGACCAGAAGGCTGACTCTTAGTCGGATTTGAAACAAGTGACAGATCTGGGCTAAAGCTGGGAATGTCGAATGAAGCTTGGGTTCGAGCAGCAGTTCACGCTGAGCACAGCTGATGCTTTGGCAGAAAGTCCCAGGCACCTGGCCTGGGTCCCCACTGAAGGTGCCCTTTGCGCCGGCTGGTAGAGACGTCTCTACAGGTGTGTAAGATTTACACTAAGCAAATGGGTTGCACTGACCAGACCTTTGTAAATAAAAAAAAAACCTGTGCTTGTTACTTAAACTAACAAAAGAGGTATAAAGAGCTTAGCTTCCTTCTCATTATCCCAAAGGTGCTTTTTTTCAGGAGGCAACTGGATTTCCTTGTTTTTTTTTCTTTTGAAGATGTTTCGCTTCTCATCCAAGAAGCTTCTTCAGCTCTGACAGGATGGTGGGGAATGGAAGGATTGACACTGTCCTGTCTGAGCTGAAGAAGCTTCTTGGAAATAAGATGGAAAATATATTTGTGCAAAAATGAGAAGGCAGAGAGAAGGAGATATACAGAAAATAAAATATATGTCATAATATTGGAAAGGGGATTTAGTAGGGGATAATACAAGTTAAGAGGAATCTTTGAATGATTAATGAAATGATACGAATAGATTAAACTAAACATATTGAATATAAGTATATGATCAAGGAAGATAGAGATTGATGGACTGATATAAAATAATTTATGAGAATGTAAAGAAGAAAATTTGGCAATAGATAATGATGTGATATTAGAAAGCTGTATCAGTGACTATGGATATGACTGATTTGAAATGTAAAACACCTGGAACCACACTGTTCTTGCAAAGATGTATTTAAATAATTAAAAAATAAAAATAAAAATTCAAAAAAAAGCTTCTTGGATGAGACGCAAAACGTCTTCAAAAGAAGAAAAAGCAAGGAAGTCCAGTTGCCTCCTGAAAAAGCACCTTTGGGATAACCATGACCTGTATGACTCAGAATCTCTACAGACTTCCTTCTCATTACCAAAGTACGGTAGGTCACATCATCAATGCTAGACAGCAACGGGGGTGTCTCCAACCTTGGTTGTTGTCTTGCAGACGTTTCATTATCAAACTAGGTAGTATCATCCATGCTAGAAGGGAAATGGGTTTTGTTTTCTGAGTTTGGTTGTCTTCTACCTGAAAACAATGGGCTGTGTTTTCTGAATTTAGTTGAACTACCTGTATTTCAGTGGTGGGTTTCAAATCATTTAACAACCAGTTGTCCCAGGGTCAGGTTGGCCATCGTGACGTGGACGATCCCCATCCTCCAGCTCCGCCGCACATTTGGGATGAGCCTTCCCACAACGGCCAACCTAGGCGAACCGCTGTTAAATTACACACACACCCGACTATCAAAGTGGATCCTGGGTGCTGCACTACAGTGGAGAAACAGGCAACGGAGCGGTCAGCATGAGGAAAGGAGGAGAAGCAAGAAGAAGAAGGAAAGCGGCCTTCTCCTTCCCTTGCACATGGTACTTTGATAGCGGGGTGGTGGTGGAAGATAATTTAACAACCGGTTCGCATGAACCAGTGCGAAACAACTGAATCCCACTGCTGCTGTATTTATGTTACAGTGTCCCAGAGTCATGTGATTGCCATTCCCAGCTGGCTTCTGACAAGCAAAGTCAATGGGGGAAGCCGGATTGATGTAATGACCCGGTGACTCACTTAACGACTGCTGTGATGCGCTTAACAACTGTGGCAAAATAACTGGGCACGACTCAATAAGCAGTTCGCTTAGCCACAGAAATTCGGATCTCAGCTATGCTCGTAAGTCGAGGACTACCTGTAGAGAAATTCACTGGAAAATACCGGTTGGGTGAAAATAATCATAATTGCTTGTGGTCGACTGCAGTTCAGATGCCCAGCAATGCGCAAGCCAGAACCAGTTAGGACTAAATTATTTTTCACCTCCTGCCTTTCTCAACTTCCTCCTAAATATATCTGCGGGGTAGGCAAATTATATGTTATTCCAGCACAGTCTCTTCGTTAGCAGACTCTTGTCTTCCTTTTTTCCCCCTCTTTCTTTTAGCTGTGACCCAACTCTGTTTTTTCTGAGTTTAATTGTGCCAGATATTTAACGGCAACCTGGTGCTGTAAAAAGTTTGTTTACAAGGGTGATTTCCCACTGGCAGACAAGAAATAGTTCCTTATTGCAGTTAAGAGACACAAAATGTTCGGAATGGCTGTTACTCCTGTTTCCAGGAATTGGGTTCCTAACATTTCCTGGTCAGAATTCCAAATAGAGACTGTCCCCAACTTACAACAGTTCATTTAATTACCATTTGAAGCTACAATGGCATGGAAAAAAGGGACTTAAGGACCATTTCTCACACTTACGGCTGTTGCGGCGTCCCCATGATCGCGGGATCAAAATTTGGATGCTTGGCAACGGGCATGGATTTGTGACTGGTCGTAAATATGTAGTGTCCAGGGATCATATGATCCCTTTTTGTGACCATTGGACAAGCGAAGTCAAAGAGGAAGCCAGATTTCCTTAATGACCGTGTTACTAACATAACAGTTGCAATGATTTAACAACTGCAAGCAAGAAAGATTGCAAAATAGGACAAACCTCACTTAACTATCTTGCTTAGCAACATAAATTTTGGGCTCTGTTGAGGGCTATTATACTCTCTGCTTCCAAGAGAACATTGGTGGAATTCTGTTCTTAATTTATTTTTTTGCACATCAGTAAGTTGCTTTCTTTCTAACTGCAAAGATTTCTAAAGGTAAAGGTTCCCCTCGTACATCCGTGCTAGTAATTTCCGGCTCTAAGAGGCAGTGCTCATCTCTGTTACAAAGCCAAAGAGTCAGCGCTGTCCAAAGACGTCTCCATGGTCATGTGGCCGGCATGACTAAACTCCGAAGCCTCAAGGAGAGCTGTTACCTTTCCCACCAAAGTGGTCCCTATTTTTCTACTTGCATTTTTTTACGTGCTTTCGAACTACTAGGTTGGCAGAAGCTGGGACAAGTAACGGGAGCTCACTCCGTTATGCGGCTCTTAGGGATTCGAACCGCCAAACTGCCGACCTGTCTGATCGACAAGCTCAGCATCTTAGCCACTGAGCTAACGCATTCCTTATTTCTACAGATACTTTAAAAAGAGATCACATTTCTCTTTCTCTCTTTCCAATCTTCCCTTTTTAAAATCTTAGCTCTCCTCGTCCTAGACATTTTTCCAGCTCTCTGGTGAGTCTTTCTTTCTTTCTTTCTTTCTTTCTTTCTTTCTTTCTTTCTTTCTTTCTTTCTTTCTTTCTTTCTTTCTTTCTTTCTTTCTTTCTTTCTTTCTTTCTTTCTTTCTTTCTTTCTTTCTTTCTTTCTTTCTTTCTTTCTCAGCCTGAGGCTATTATTAAAATGTAGGATTTTTGGCACTTTCCCTGGCCCCTACCAGGCGATTTTATAAAAGAAATCTAGGCTGGGTGACCTTCACATCTTTTATCGTTTCATTATCTCACCCGTGAAGGCGAAAGATCATTTATTTGGTGCTCTCTGAAGAACCGTGTCCAAGTCAACCGTGCTGGGCAAACTGTGAGAGCCGGGACTCCAAATTGGCGCATCAAAACCCTTTTCAGCTTTTCATTTTCCCATCGGCGTCAGCCGCTTTCCAGGGCTTTGCAAAGCAAACTTTTGGCCCGGTTGGAATGACCGAAAGCTTGGCCCCCTCTGCTTTTCATGAGAGTTTCTAAGCATTGGGAAGAGCTCCAGGAACCAGTCCTTGTAGGAATCTCAGCCAGATGGAGGGTACTTTCAGACAATGACCCTGAAAAATATATTCTGGAGCTTCACAAACTTTTTCCTGAAAGAGCAGGTTTAAAGTTTAGGACATCTTTTTAACAGAACAGAATATTTAAGAGAATAGCAGAGTTGGAAAGGGACCTTGGAGGTCTTCTAGTCCAGGGGTCGCCAACTTTTTGGGCCTCAATGACCACCAAACTCATCATTTAAATCCTACAAACTAGAGGGAAAATCCCCCCAAAAAGTCTGCAGGAAAATTCCCCACCCCATTTTTCCTACCGATCAATCATTCTTTATTTGGGATCACAGGATACCGTCTCCAGCTCCATTCTCAGGGGAGGGGGGGGAGAGAGACTTTTGGCTTCATGCAAGGAAAGCAGCAGAAGCAGCAGAAGTCTTTCTTTCTCTCCCCCAAATTCCTCCAGAAATGAGTCTCTGTGGACTTGTCGTGCTGGCGCAGCCTCTTGGAGCAGGATGCCTTGAAGGGTTCCAAAGACTCATTTCTGGCGGAGTTTGGGGGAGAGAAAGGAAGACTTTTGCTGCTTTCCCTGTGTCCAGCCAAAAGCAGAAGAAGAAAGAAGCAGGAAAAAAAGCAGCCCGGTGACCAGGTGAGGCGTGTGGGACAAGTTGGGCAAGTTCCCCCACTCTGCCCTTTCCCTTCTCCCCTCACTACCTCGTGTTGTTCACAATGCAAGTGACACGTCTTGTGTTCCCATGGGCCATGTGCGCGGTGCGTGCAGACTGAATTAATTGTTTTGAGGGGTGCTTTGGGGTGACATTTCTCGGCAGACCACCAAAATTTTCTCACGGACCACCAGTGGTCCCCGGCCCACTGGTTGGCGACCACTGTTCTAGTCCAACCCCCTGCTCAGGCCTATACCATTTCAGACAAAGGGCTGTCCAATCTCCTTGAAAGCTGGAGCGCCCACCATTTCTGAAGACAAGCTGTTCCACTCACTGATGGTTCTCACTGTCAAGAAATTTCTTCTGAGTTCTAGGTTGTGTCTTGCTTTGGTTAGTTTCCATCGGTGGTGGGATTCAATTTTTTTTTTTTTACTACCAGTTCTGTGGGCATGGCTTGGTGGGCATGACAAGGGAAGGATATACTACAAAATCCCCATTCCCTCCCCACCCTACTAACCTGCTTTCCAGCTCCGTTCTCCTTGTGCAGGGCAACCAAAGAATACCCAGCCAATCAGCTGGGACTCGGGAGGTGGAGAATAGAGAGGGGCAGGGCCAATCAGAGGCGGTATTTGCCGGTTCATCAAACTACTCAAAATTTCCGCTACCGGTTCTCTAGAACCAGTCAGAACCGGCTGAATACCACCTCTGGTTTCCATCCACTAAAAAGAACTGTTGTAACTTTGTTCAGTTTCCATCCATTGCTTTCTTGTCTTGCCTTCTGGTGCTTTGGAAAATAGGTTGACCCCACTCTTCCTTGTAGCAACCTGTGAGATACTGTGAGATGCTATCACATCACTTCTAGCCTTTCTTTCCATTAAACTAGACATACCCAGTTCCTGCAGTTTTAGCCTCCAGTCCCCTAATGATCTTCTCTGCACTCTTTCTAGAGTCTCAACCATCTTTTTTTTTGCACCGTGCGAACCAAAACTGGATGCAGTATTCCAAGTGTGGCCTTATCAAGGCATTATAAAGTGATATTAACATGTCATGTGATCTTGATTCTGTCCCTCTGTTGATGCAACCTGGGGTTGCGTTGGCTTTTTTGGCAGCTGCAGTACATCATCTTCCTCACTTCAAAGATGCTCAACGTGGAACAGAGAATGACATGGTTGGAAGGGACCGTTGACTTTGCTTGTCAGAAGGTCACAAAAGGGGATCACATGACCCTGGGACAATGCAACGGTCATAAAGATGAGTCAGTTGCCAAGCATCTGAATTTTGATCATGTGACTGAGAGGATGCTACAAATGGATGCTAGGAATTGTGGGAGTTGAAGTCCACAGGCTGTAAAGGGGCCATAGTTGTCTGCTCCTGCCTTGGTGTGTTGTTCGTGTATCCATGATCTATTTGATTACAATTTTAATTATCCATTGAAGTCTGTGTCTGACTTGTTGGGGTGCAGATCCAAACCAGAGAGTTATAGAGGTGCAGATGACAGACCAAATGATTCCTCTGTAGAACTGAATCAGCAGCTCCTTGGGCAGTTTGAGCTTTCTGAGTTGGCGCAGGAAGAACATTCTTTGTTGTGCTTTTTTGATGACATTATTGATGTTAGGTGTTCATTTTATGTCTTGAGATATGATAGGGTACCAATCTGAAAAGCAAAAGCATTTTAGAGTTTGGGTCAGTGATCTTTGGCTCACAAGCTACCTGGATTAATAGAACAGAATAGAAGAATATGGAATGGAATGGAATGGAATGGAATGGAATGGAATGGAATGGAATGGAGTGGAATGGAGTAAGTGAGGGAGTAGAGTGGAGTAGAGTGAGAGTAGAGTAGAGTAGAGTAGAGTAGAGTAGAGTAGAGTAGAGTAGAGTAGAGTAGAGAGTAGAATAGAGTAGAATAGAATAGAATAGAATAGAATAGAATAGAAATTCTTTATTGGCCAAGTGTGATTGGACACACAAGGAATTTGTCTTTGGTACCTATGCTCTCAGTATACATTCGTCAAGAGTCAAGAATCATCAGGTACAACACTTAATGATTGTCATAGGATACAATAAGTAATCAAATCATACTAGGAAACAGTCAATATAAATCGTAAGGATACAAGCGACAAAGTTACAGTCATACAGTCACAAGTCGGAGGGGATGGGTGATAAGGAGTGATGGGAAGATTAATAGTAATGCAGACTTTGTAAATAGTTGGACAGTGTTGAGGGAATTATTTGTTTAGCAGAGTGACGGCGTTTGGGGAAAAACTGTCCTTGTGTCTAGTTGTTCTGGTGTGCAGGGCTCTATAGCAGTGGTCCCCAACCACCGGGCCCCGGACCGGTACCGGTCTGTGGAGCATTTTGTACCGGGCCGCCGGTTTGCTTGGGCGCCGCCATCTTGTTTCGACGGCACTTGAGAAAGTGCTTCCGGGTGAGCTTGTCGGTCGTCGGTTGTTGGAAAGCGGCATTTGGGTGCTGAAGGAATCCTCGCGCCTTAGTTTCGTTGAAGGGGGGGCGGCTTCGAACGAAGAGCCGTCCCGATGGCGGTGGAGTCTCACGTTACTCAGGAGGAGATTAAGAAAGAGCCCGAAAAGTACAAAAAAGGTACAAAGGAGGAGTTGAAGGTGGCGGGGAGAAGCGGGGACGGCTGGCTGGCCGGTCGCTCGGCTCGCCTTGCCTTGGTCGTGCGTGCTGATGCGGTACCAGGCCGTGGATCATTTTGTGATGCCGGTACCGGGCCGTGGTACAAAAAAGGTTGGGGGCCACTGCTCTATAGCGTTGTTTTGAGGGAAGGAGTTGGAACAGTTTATGTCCAGGATGTGAGGGGTCTGTAGATATTTTCACAGCCCTCTTTTTGACTCATGCAATATATTGGTCCTTGATGGAAGGCAGGTCGGTAGTTGTTTTTTCTGCAGCCTGCTGGCCTAGGCTAAAATGATATTGACTCTGCAATGAGTCAATGGTCATAAAGAGAAGCCAGTTGCCAAGCATCTGAATTTTGATCACGTGACCATGAGGAATGCTGCAGCTATCGTAAGTGTGAAAAATGTCATAAGTCACTTTTTTTCAGCGCCCTTGTAACTGAACGGTCACTGAACAAATGGTTGTAAGTCAAACACTACCTGGGTAAAAACCGAAAAGGGTGTTTTACTTCTTTTAAACTCCTTGCATCCAGATCTCTTGACCCACTTCTGATCATCCTGGAAAATCTTTCAGTAGTTAGAGTTAAAAAAAAAAAAAAAAAGACTACTCCACCATGTGATTCCAGAGTCGATCCAGGGCTTCTATTCACATGTAAATTGCTACCGCTTTAATTAATCAGCTGAAATCTCAGGCGTTCCATCAACCGAAGGCCCGGGAATTAAGGAAGAATTATTCCCTCTTTAACATGCATACAGCAAAATCAGAAAGCCACAAAACGCCCTTTAAGATTCACCCCGCATTTAGGTTGCTGGATTTATTTATTTATTAACTACAAAGCCTTTGCCATGGAAATGAAAATCTGGTGGGGTTTTTTTTTTTCCTTTTTCTTCCCCCCATATTCTCCTGCTCGCTGATTGAGATGCAAAGAGTTCTGTGCAGTTTGATAGTCTGCTTTTTTGAAGAAGAAGAAAAATCTGGGTTGCCTGCTGAGGTGAAACGAGACCTCTATGGAGTTGTTGAATTATCACACAGCCGTGCCTTTGTAAGCCAACTTACACAACCTGCTTACCCAGCTTCATGAAAGCTACAATTGCACAACGTGTGAAGCTTGTGTGTATGTGTGTGCGTGTGTGTGTATTTTGCCTTAGTGCAGGAATAGACAGCTATGGCCCCTTTACGGCTAGCTCAGGAATTCTGGGAGTTAAAGTCCACAGGTCGTAAAAGGAGCTAGGAATTCTGGAAGTTGAAGTCCATGAGTCATAAAGGGTCAAGGAATTGTGGGAGTTGAAGTCCACAGGTCGTAAAAGGGGTCAGGAATTCTGGGAGTTGAAGTCCATGAGTCGTAAAGGATCCAGGAATTGTGGGAGTTGAAGTCCACAGGTTGTAAAAGGGGTCAGGAATTCTGGGAGTTGAAGTCCACAGGTCATAAAGGGGCTAGGAATGCTGGGAGTTGAAGTCCACAGGTTTTAAAGGGGCCATAGTTATCTACCCCGCCTTGGTGTGTTGTTCATTTATTTTTATTTATTTTTATTTGTCAATTGCTTACAAGATAATAGGTGTAAGTAAAAACATAGCTATGAATACATGGATAGATATAAGAAAAAATTTAAAAAATATAAAAGAAACAAAGGGACAGGGACGGTAGGCACTTTGGTGCGCTTATGCACGCCCCCTTACAGACATCTTAGGAAAGGGGTGAGGTCAATAGCAGACAGTCTAAGGTTAAAGTTTTTGGGGTTTGGGAAAAAAAAACACAGAGTCAGGTAGAATATTCCAGACATTGACCACTCTGTTGCTGAAGTCGTATTTCCTGCAATCAAGTTTGGTGCGATTAACCTTGAGTTTGTATCTATTGTTTGCTCTTGTGTTGTTATGGTTGAAGCTGAAGTATTCATTGACAGGTAGGACATTGCAATGTATGATTTGATATACTGTATTTAGATTGGACCGGAGGCGGCGTAGTTCTAGATTTTCTAGGTCTAAAGTTTCAAGTCTGGTGGCATAAGGTATTCTGCAACGAGTAGAGGAGCGGAGAACTGTTCTTGTGAAATATTTCTGGACTTTTTCAATTGTGTTAATATCAGATACGTAATGTAGGTTCCAGACTGATGAGCTGTATTTGAGTATTAGTCTAGAAAATGTTTTGTATGCTCTGGTTAGTAGTGTGATATTACCAGAGAAAAAGCTACGTAGGATTAGGTTAACAACTCAACGCCTTTTTGGCTATGTAGTTACAGTGGGGTCTAGCACTTAGGTCATTTGAGATGAGTACTCCAATATCCTTGACAGAGTTTGGATCATCAACAAGGTCTTGACTATTCAGCCTGTATTTTATTTTCTGATTTTTTTTGCCAATATGTAGGACAGAGCATTTATTTGTTGAGATTTGAAGTTGCCATTTGTTTGACCATTCTGATACATAGTCAAGGTCTTTTTGAAGGGTAGCAGTATTGTCTGTGGTATTGAACAGCTTTACATCATCAGCGAAGAGGACGCAGTTGCTCTTAATATGATCACAGAGGTTATGTAGAGTATGAAAAGAGTTGGTCCTAGAACACTGCCTTGGGGGACACCACTGTTGACAGGTACAGAATTTGATAGGACGCTCCCAATTTTGACCTTTTGTTGTCTGTTTGACAGGAATGCTTCTATCCAGTTATGCAGGCATCCAGAGATACCATAAGATTTTAGTTTTAGGAGTAGTTTGTCATGTACCACTGAATCAAAGGCTTTACAGAAGTCTATGTAGATTGCGTCTATTGCTTTGCCCTGATCGAGTTGTGTAGTCCATATGTTTTTATAGTGTAAGAGTTGCAGATTACATGATATTTTTTTCCTAAAACCAAATTGTTTATTAGAGAGTAGGTTGTTTGTCTCTAAGTGGAGGATGATGGATTGGTTAATAATTGATTCCATGACTTTACAGGTGACGCAGCATAAAGAGATTGGTCTGTAATTTTCAACTAGGCTGGGGTCTCCCTTTTTGAAGATGGGGATGACCGTGGCTTGTGACCATAGGTTAGGCAAGGAGTTGGTCCTGAAAGATTTTTCAAAGATTATGCTTATGCTTAGCTATGGCAGTGGATAGCTTTTTCAAGAAGTAGGCACATATTCCATCCAGTCCAATAGATAGGGATGGTTTTAGATTGCGTAGTGCTTTTTCAACATTGTCTTCTGTAAAATCAGTATGTATTAGATCATTGTAGTAGTCTGTGGTTTGACTAGGAAGTACTGGGCATGATCCATTGCTGTTTACAAATACTGAGCCAAAGAATGTGTTAAAGAGGCTGGCTTTAATAGTGTTGTCGTTGCAGTCTTTACCATCAGGTCCTATCAAGGGAGGGATGGACCTTGAGTCTTTTAGTTTGTTGTTTACAAAATTGTAAAAAGCACGGTGGAATTGGTGCTTAGAAGGTTTTCTTCTTATTTAATGTGATAATTGGTGCATTCAGTTTTTATCTGGTGGCATAAATTTTTGTATCGGCTTTTGAAATTGGCAACGTGACCAGATTTGTTTTTCCACCAAAGTGATTTCTTTTTTGATTGAAGCTTCCTTATTGTTTTGGGTATCCATGGACTATTTGATTATAGTTCTAATTATCCATTGAAGTCTGTGTCTGTCTTGTTGGGTTGCAGAACCAACCCAGACAGTTATAGAGGTGCAGATGACAGACTCAATCATTCCTCTGTAGAACTGGATCAGCAGCTCCTTGGGAACTTTGAGCTTTCTGAGTTGGCACAGAAAGAACATTCTTTGTTGTGCTTTTCTGATGACGTTTTTGATGTTAAGTGTCCATTTTAAGTCTTGAGATATGACAGAACCTAGAAACTTGAAGGTTCATGCCAATCTGCAAAGAATAAGCATTGCAGAGTTTGGGTCAGTGATAATTGGCTCACAAGCTAGCTGGATCCATACAGCCTGCTGGACTCAGCTAAAATGATATTGATTCTTTTGTGGCTGAGCGTGCAATGGGAATTCAACCATGGCTTAACGTGAAGTCATGCAGTGTTAATCCTATTAAGCCATCATACCATCTTTCTGTTTGGGGGAGAACTCCAATTCCTGCAAACGCAAGAGTTTACATATTACTGAGTTGGAAGGGACTTTGTAGGTCATCTAGCCCAACCCCCGCCCAAGCAGACCCTACACCATTTCTGACAGATGGCAGCCCAGTCTCTTCTTGAAAGCCTCCAGGGATGAAGCTCCCACAACTTCTTAAGGCAAAATGTTCCATGGGTTGATTGTTCTCACTGTCAGAAAGTTTCTCCTTATTTCCAGGTTAAATCTCTCCTTGTTTAGTTTCCATCCGCTATTCCTTGTCTGGCCTTCGGGTGCTTTGGAGAATAGCTTGACCCCTTCCTTCTCTCTGTGGCAGCCCCTCAAATATTGTAATGCTGCTATCCTGTCTCCTCTGGTCCTTCTCTTCACTAGACTAGCCAGGCCCAGTTCCTGCAACCGTTCGTCATATGTTTTAGCTTCCAGTCCCCTCATCATCTTGGTTGGAGTTCTGCGTGGTTAACATGGGTGTGAGCTTTTAGCAAATTGTGTGAACAGAGCTACAAAGCGGCAGACAAAAAGAAAAGTGCATTTGTTCACTAACAAGTAGTCCTCGACTTACAACAGTTCATTTAGTGACCATTCAAAGTTACGACAACATTGAAAAAAGGTGACCGGTGACTGTTTTTCAGACTTACGAGCTGAAGTCCACCCACCTTAAAGCATGCTGCCTGAGGAGTTCTGGGAGTTGAAGCCCAAATCTTAAAGCAGGGGTCTTTAAACTTGACAGCTTTGAGGCTTGTGGACTTCAACTCCCAGAATTCCTCCTCCAGTCATGTTAGCTCAGGAATTCTGGGAGTTGAAGTCCACAAGTCTTAAACTTGCCAAGTTTGATAACCCTTGTCTTAAAGCACGCTGCCTGAGGAATTATGGGAATTGAATTCCACCCTTCTTAAAGCCTGCTGCCTGAGAAATTCTGGGAGCTGAAGTCCACCCATCTTAAAGCATGCTAGCTAGGGAATTCTGGGAGTTGAAGTCCAGAGTCTTAAAGCATGCTGACTGAGGAATTCTGGGAGTTGAAGTCCAGAGTCTTAAAGCATGCTGACTGAGGAATTCTGGGAGTTGAAGTCCAGAGTCTTAAAGCATACTGACTGAGGAATTCTGGGAGCTGAAGTCCACCCATCTTAAAGCATCCCAACTGGGGAATTCTGGGACCTGAAGTCCAGAGTCTTAAAGCATGCCAGCTGGGGAATTCTGGGACCTGAAGCCCACCCATCTTAAAGCATGCTAGCTAGGGAATTCTGGGAGTTGAAGTCCAGAGTCTTAAAGCATGCTGACTGAGGAATTCTGGGAGCTGAATTCCACCCATCTTAAAGCATGCTAGCTAGGGAATTCTGGGAGCTGAAGCCCACCCATCTTAAAGCATGCCAGCTGGGGAATTCTGGGAGCTGAAGCCCACCCATCTTAAAGCATGCCAAGATTGAGAAACCCTGAGCTAGCTTAACTCTGTGCACTCCCTTGATTTCTCCCTGCCTAAAGTCCAGAGTGATCCTTTCCCGTGGGACGTGCACTTCAAAATGAAACTGCTTTTCTCTTCCATTGCATCATTTTACCTTAAGTGACACAGTTAACGGGCAGGACCAGCTCTGAGCAACAACCTCTTGCTGAGTAAGACTCATTGGGGGAGAAGTTCCCTTTGAGGAAATGAACTAATCAAACGAACTTGTGACCTGGGAGCAGAATGGGGGGACAGCAGAAGATGGCTCAGCTCCTTCTCGCTGATCTCGCAGAATAAGAGAGTTGGAAGGGCCTCGGAGGTCCTCTAGTCCAGCCCCCTCCACAAGCAGGAGACTTTATACCATTTCAGACAATTGACTGTCCAGTCCCTTCTTAAAAACCTCCAGTGTGGGAGCACCCACGATTTCTGGTGGCAAGCAGTTCCGCCGATTAATTGTTCTCACTGTCAGGAAATCCCTCCTTAGTTCCGGGTTGCTTCTCTCCTTGATGAGTTTCCATCCATTGCTTCTTGTCCTGCCTTCAGGTGCTTTGGAAAATAAATTGACATCCCCCCCATTCTTTGTGTCAGCCCCTCAAATATTGGAAGGCTGCTATCATGTCTTCCCTAGTCCTTTTTTTCACTACTAGACTATACCCAACTTCTGCAATAGTTCTTCATATGTTTTAGCTTCCAGGCCACTAATCAACGCCTTTCAGATGGGCCCTAAACTCCCTCTCTTTGTATATATACTTTTCTTTCCCGGAGGTGCACTTCACAGTGACAAAAAAAACCTTCCCAGGGGTGTTGGTGCTTTTGGTCTCTGCTCCCTCATATTGTGGAGTCTTAGTGGACAACCAGCTAAATATGAGCCAGCCGTGTGCAGCGGCAGCCAAAAAAGCCAATGCAATCCTAAATTGCATTAACAGAGGGATACAATCAAGATCAAGGGAGGTACTAATACCACTCTATAAAGTCTTAGTAAGACCACACCTAGAGTACTGCATCCAGTTTTGGTCACCACACTATAAAAAAGATGTTGAGGCTCTGGAAAGAGTGCAGAGAAGAGCAACCAGGATGATCAGGGGACTGGAGATTAAAACATACGATGAACGGTTGCAGGAACTGGGCTTGGCTAGTCTACTGAAGAGAAGGACCAGGGGAGACAGGAGAGCAGTCTTCCAATATTTGAGGGGCTGCCACAGAGAAGAGAAAGGGATCAAGCTATTCTCCAAAGCACCTGAAGGCCAGACAAGGAATAATGGATGAAAACTGAACAAGGAGAGATTTAACCTGGAAATAAGGAGAAACTTTCTGATGGTGAGAACAATCAACCCATGAAACATTTTGCCTTCAGAAGTTGTGGGAGCTTCATCCCTGGAGGCTTTCAAGAAGAGATTGGACTGCCATTTGTCAGTAATGGTGTAAAGGCAGGAGTGTCAACCTTGGCAACTTTAAGACTTGTGGACTTCAACTCCCAGAATTCCCCAGCCAGCTTTGCAGAATTCTGGAGTTGAATCCAAAGTCTAAGTGCAATTGAACACCCTGGGAGTCTCCTGGTTGGGCAGGGTTTGGACTACAAAGTCCCTTCTGGTTCACTTCTAGAATTCCTCGTTATCTTCCTGGATGCTGTCTTTTCGTTGGTAGTACAGATGAAAAAGCTACTTGTGTGCATAGTCAACAGCATTTAAAGAAAACTTCCAGTGTTGGAGCATTCACAACTTCTGGAGGCAAGTTGTTCCACTGATTAATTGTTCTCACTGTCAGGGAATTTCTTCTTAGTTCTAAGTTGCTTCTCTCCTTGATTAGTTTCCACCCGTGGCTTCTTGTCCTGCCCTCGGATGCTTTGGAGAATAGCTTGACTCCCTCTTCTTTGGGGCAGCCCCTGAGATATTGGAGATATTGGAGCACTGCTATCATGTCTCCCCTAGTCCTTCTTTTCATTAGACTAGACATACCCAGTTCCTGCAACTGTTCTTTTGTATGTTTTAGCCTCCAGTCCCCTAATCATCTTGGTTGCTCTTCTCTGCACTCTTTCTAGAGTCTCAACATCTTTTTTACATCGTGGCGACCAAAACTGAATGCAGGGTTCCAAGTGTGGCCTTACCAAGGCATTATAAAGCGGTATTACGAACACTTCATGTGATCCTGATTCTCTCCCTCTCTTTATGCAGCCTAGAACTGTGTTGGCTTTTTTGGCAGCTGCTGCATACTTGCTGGCTTACATTTAAATGGTTGTCCACTAGGACTCCGAGATCCCTTTCACAGTTACTACTATTGAGCAAAGTGCCACCTATACTGTACCTGTGCGTTTGATTTTTCTTGCCTAAATGTAGAACCTGACTTTTTTCACCATTGAAAAAAGATTTTTGGAAAGAAATGTTTTGCAAAAAAAAAAAAAAGTAAGGATAGTAGCGGCAAGGTTGAAACTGCAGAGGACAAGCACATCTCTACTCTAGGTGGGTTCAGTCGTCCCTGTTTGTTTTTCTAATTTGCACCTTTTCACCCCAGGGCCATTGCATGATTTCCTGCTTGGCCGAAGCGGCTTAACATGTTGGTGCTCCAGCAAAATCAGTTTATTTTGAGCTACGCTGGGTGAGTCATAAGAGGTTTCTGGACACCTTGCCAAGGAATGTCTGCTACTCCCAGCCGAAGGCCGCTTCTGTGCACAAGAGGAACACATGGTTGCATGGTGATCAGACCGAGAACGGCCGCCTGTGCGCTGATGGCTGTCTGCGTGTCTTTGCAACCTGAGATGAATGGCAAGCAGGCTGGAGGGAACGTGAGGAACATGCCACAGCCACAGGGGAGAGCATCTGATAGCGTAAACCTTTCCTCTTTTGCTGGCTTGTTCCATCTTAAGGGTTTAACTGATGGGGTGCTTTCACTCAGAGCCGGTAGTCTGACTGTAACAGAAGAAATCCTGCAGAAAGGAAGTAGTAAGCCAGAAAGCAAGTCCTAGGCCGCGTTAACAGAGGGATAGAATCAAGATCACGTGAAGTGTTAGTACCACTTTATAATGCCTTGGTAAGGCCACACTTGGAATACCGCATCCAGTTTTGGTCGCCACGATATAAAAAAGATGTTGAGACTCTAGAAAGAGTGCAGAGAAGAGCAACAAATAGGTTTAGGGGACTGGGGGCTAAAACATACGAACAACAGTTGCAGGAATCGGATATGGCTAGTTTAATGAAAAGGACCAGGGGTGACATGATAGCAGTCTTCCAATATTAGAGGGGCTGCCCCAAAGAAGAGGCAGTCAAGCTCTTCTCCAAAGCACCTGGAGGCAGGACAAGAAGCAGTGGATGGAAACTCATCAAGGAGAGAAGCAACTTAGAACCAAGGAGGAATTTCCTGACAGTGAAAACAATTAATCAGTGGAATTACTTGTCCCCAGAATTTGTGGATGCTCAAACATTGGAGGCTTTTAAGAAGAGATTGGATAACCATTTGTCTGAAGTGGTGTAGGGATTCCTGCCTAGGCAGGGGGTTGGACTAGAAGACCTCCAAGGTCCCTTACAACTCCTATTCTACTCTATTCTGTTCTGTTCTATTAATTTCTGATTATATTGTTTTCTACTCTATTCTACTATTTCTATTTCTATTCCTTCCAAGTCCACTATTTTGTATGTTCTTTAAATGAAAAAGGGTACAAGACGTTTTCCCCACTACAGTATTAGTATACACAGCATGTCGCAATGCTAGGACTTTAGGCTATGCGACATGTACAGCTGGATTTTTTTCCCCTGACAAATTGTTGTGAGTCCTGTTGCTCTTTAGATACTTTCTACAGAGCCATCAACATACACACTGCGGGGGGGGGGTGTCAGATAGGAAGCTGAGATTGGTCTTTGCAGCCAAGAAATTATTTTAGACTGCAATCCGAGCAGTCTGTTGTAATCCTCCCATCAAGTCAATTGTGCAAGATGAAGTTATGGTTTATCCAACTGCTATAACACTTTGTTCTGGTGAAAAACAGGGCGAACTTTCTGATTTTGGGCAAGTTTTTGTGTTCTCAACCATATTTGGTGTCTGAGAGAATGGTGGATATTTAAGATTTGTATGTGGAGTTCCGCCATTTTCTATTCACCAATTTTTTTTTATTTCCCAGAATGCTCTAGGGTGATCAAATACTGGGAGGCATGATGGGAGATTTTAAATCGGCAGTTGGATTGGTGCCCATATTTAGGTTAGAAGGTTGGGGGAAAGACACGGGAAGGACCCAAAGCACGTGAGGGCCCAGCTAAGGTGTGTGTCTTAGTAGCCACTGTTGAAAGGCTGTCCAAATGCCTTTCTTCTGAGGATTCGATTTTCCGCTGGGAGAGCTCCGGCGCAAGGATACGGACAACTGCTTGAAAGCTGGATCTTTTTATTTTTCAAGAAGGCGAGAGATAGCAAGAAGTCTGCGTTCCTGGGCTAGCTAGCTTTGTATGATAAGTCCCTGATTTTTATACCTTTTCTCCTTTTTGTGTGAGTGCTTGTGTTTGTATTTCTTAATGTTTTAAATCCTGTCAGGGGTTGTCTTCTTTTCCGCCGGAGGGTAAACTCCATGCGGGTGCAGAAAACAAACTTTGTGGGAGTGGTTTGATTGGATTATCAGTTTCGTCCTATTCTCTTTTATTTTAATGGTTTCTTATATTTGTTTTGTGGCAATCTCCTGTCTCCTTTGCAATATATTTTGTGTCTTTTGTCTGTTTGTTTTGCTGATTTGGCATGCCTTGTGTTTGTAAGGGTTTTCTTTTCTTGTTTCCTTAGTTTTCTTAATTATTTGGGCTTTTGTCTAAGGGGCTTCTCTAATACCTTTTATTTGATTCCTTTTCCTATGCAAGTTTGTTTTATGGCTGGCTTGATGTTCCCTTTGGGCTTTTCCTGCTTGGGTGACACCACTGTCCTCGTGAAGTTCCCTTTCCACACCACTATGATAGGAAAGCACTGCTATTAAATAATCCCTTCCTTCCTTCCTTCCTTCCTTCCTTCTTTCCTTCCTTCCTTCCTTCCTTCCTTCCTTCCACCCATGCAGTCATGGACAAATCTGTTCAGATTTTTGGAAGTGGTTTGCCACTGAATGAATCTAATGTCACCCACCTGGCTTTCATGCCTATGCCTGGACTAGAACTCACCATCTCCTCGTGATTGGCCCAACCTCAACCAACTGGCTTGGATGCCTAAGGCAGGACTAGAACTCACCATCTCCTGGTGATTGGCCCAATGTCAGCCAGCCGACTTTGATACCTAAGGCGGGACTAGAACTCACCGCCTCCTGGAGATTGGCCCAGTCTCAGCCAACTGGCTTTCATGCCTAAGGAGGGACTAGAATTCACCACCTCCTGGTGATTGGCCCAATGTCAACCACCTGGCTTTCACGCCTAAGGAGGGACTAGAACTCACCACCTCCTAGTGATTGGCTCAATGTCAACCAGCCAGTTTGCATGACTTTAGGCAGGACTAGAACTCACCATCTCCCAATTTCTAGCCCGATGCCTTAACTGCTACACCAACTGGCTCTTGTGTTTTGCAATCCCAGTGCAAAACGTTACCCTGGAAAACCACTAGCTACGGCAGGTGACTTGCATGCCTCCTGTCTACCGCCCCCGCCCACGCTGAGTCCAAAATCTCTAAAAATGGACAATTTCAAGTATCTTGAGATGCAAGGTTGGACTAACACCTCATGCACATGGAATTAGCTCCAGGCATTCCTCGTACAGTTAAATGACCTCTCTGGGCGGTCTTAGGATCCCACTAGCCAGGGTGGTGACATCGCTTGGGAGTTCTTGAAAATTTCCCACCCTGTAATTTCTCTGGTGTAAAAGTTGCACCAGGTTTCTTGAAAGCCCTTGTGGGGCAGCCATCGGCAGCGCTGATAATTTTCCAAAAGCAGCCTGCATTTCAGTACCAAAAATGTGTTGTTGTTTTTTCTCTCTCCCTCTTGCCGTGCCTATTTTTCTTCAGAATAACTTTCCAAAACTATTTCCTTCATTTTTTATTTGAAACTTACGGGCCTTTTCTTCTAGTTTCTTGAAACTAGAAAGTTTACTTCACTTTGGAAAGGATAAAAATAAATATTCTTGTTTTTCTCTCTTCTCCCGTTTCTCCTGTTCGCTTTTTCAGACTTTTTTTTTTCTTTCTTTCCTGTCTTTGTGGAGAGTGATGAGTTTTGAGGGAGCCAAAAATCCCTCAAAGTTTATGTTCCATCCAAAATAGTTTGTACAGAAATCCCTTTTCCTGAATCCAGTGTTCTTATTTCCTAGAAAACACTAATATTGGGGAGGGAGATATTTTACAGGCTCACATGATGTGACATTCCAATTTGTTTACAAGTAGCTTGTTGAATGAGCTACTGCTGGTCGGGTTCTCACAATGCACCACCAGGCCATAAGATGGGCCTGCAAACTACGATGGCTGTGTTCACGCAGTTTGCCAAGTTATTATAGGACAGGTAGTCCTCTACTTATGACCACAAGAGAATCCCAAATTTCCATTGCCAAGCAAGCCAGTTAAGTGAATTTTCTCCTGTTTTGCAGCCTTTCTTGCCAAAAATTATTCACAGGTTTATTAAGTGAATCTGGTTTCCCCATGGATTTTGCTGGTTGAAAGGTCATCAAAAGTGATCACATGACCCCCAGGACCCAATCATCATAAATAAAGGGATGCTGCAATGGTCATGATGTGAAAAATGGTCATAACTCAGTGTTGTTGTTTTTTCATTGCTGTTGTAGCATTGGTCACTAAACAAATGATTGTAAGTCAAGGACTATTTGTATAACATCCTCTGTGAACCTGGCTATTCATGGCATAAAATTAGATACTAGCCAAAACGCCATTGTCTATGCCAAGGGTCTTCAAACTTGGCAAGTTTCAGGCTTGTGGACTTCAACTCCCAGAATTCCTGAGCTAACATGACTGGAGGAGGAATTCTGGGAGTTGAAGTCCACAAGTCTTCAAGTTTGAAGACCCCTGGAATAGATAAAGAGAGGTAGAATAGATAGAGAGAAACAGAGAGAGGGGAGATAGAATAGAGAGGATAGAAGGATAGAGATAGATAGATAGATAGATAGATAGATAGATAGATAGAATAGATAGATAGATAGATTTGGAGTTAATCCAGATAGATAGATAGATAGATAGAATAGAATAGAATAGAATAGAATAGAATAGAATAGAATAGATAGATAGATAGATAGATAGATAGATAGATAGATAGATAGATAGATAGATAGATAGAATAGATCAAGGGTCTTCAAACTTGGCAAGTTTAAAACTTGTGGACTTCAACTCCCAGAATTCCTGAGCTAACATGACTGGAGGAGGAATTCTGGGAGTTGAAGTCCACAAGTCTTAAAGCTGTCAAGTTTGAAGACCCCTGGTCTACGCATTCCCTCTGTATATATACTGTCCTATTTCTGTAAGTTTCTCATAATTTCCTTATCTCACTGATGGGTATGGCATGGGGTGGTGTGATGGGGATCGATGCAGTGGCCTAGAGGTGGAGCTCTCGCCTTATAATCAGGAGGCTGTGAGTTTGATCCTGGGTAGAGGCAGATAAGTTCTCTCTCTCTGGGCATGATGAGAATATATCTGCTGAATATAACTCCGCAATGGCGATAGGAAGGGCATCCGGCCATTAAAAAACTCTGCTATCTCAGTTCAGTTGCAAGGGATTATGGAGTCATTAAAAAAAAGGTGGCTGGTGGTTACATAGCATGAAAGTTCAGTAACATAATGCAGTTTATTGCATTTTTTTGTATCCTTAAAATGCAATCACAATGTGCAGCCAGGCATCTGCCCATCGGCTGAAACACCTTGACCCAGACAGGTGAACAGTATTGGGAAAAATATTGATTTAATGGCAGTGTTTCTGTTTTGCAACAGCTCAGGTGGTCATTGATTTAACGATAGCAATTGGGACTAGAATTTCCAAGGGAGTTTATTAAGTGATTTGTGCCTGATTATTTTACGACCTTGTTCGCTGGGGTTGTTAACCGAATCCCTGCAGTTGTTAAGTGAATCACTGTGGTCACTAAACGAACCCACCTTCCCGACTTTGCTTGTGGGAAAATGGGAACGGAAAGGGTGATCAAACAGCCCCGGGATTCAGCCGGGTTTGTCCAGAGTATATTCATGAACTGGAATAGAGCATGGTAACGAGGTCAGCCAATGAATAGGCACAGCAACTAAGTCAGCCAATGAGGACTGTTTGGAAACTGAAACTAGAAATAGGTTCTGCAGCTCTGTTAAGCTCTGAGTCTGTCTATTGAAAATGAAACTGCTTCTCTCCTCTGCTGTGTGTCTTGCTTGCCTGCTGAACTAAAGTCAAACTGATGTCTGTTTCTGAGTTGCTGTTCTGCTGTGAACCTGTCACATGTCTGCTTCTGTTTGAGTTTGCTCCCTGTTGGAGAAATCTACAACTGGTATAGTAAAACTTATTTAATGTGTTTATAAAGAAGTTAAATGAAGCCTGATCTGTGTTGACATTTTTGGCACTGAATTAATGCTGCAAAACTAGGAACAGGGGCCAAGGATCCAAATTCTGATTGGCTACTCGTGTGATGGTCATAAGTGTGAAGACCAGACATAAATCGCTTTTCCAACGCTGGTGTGACTTCAATTGGTGGTTGAATGAATGGGTGTAAGTCGAGGACTACTTGAAGCCTTAGGGATGCTAGAGGAGGGAGATGAGGAAGCAGGTAATGCAAACACTTTTTGCTTGGGATCTGCAGAGGGGCAAATCCAGAGGAGAGAAAAAGAAAGTGACTCGATCTAAGGCAGCTCCTTGGGATCCCTAAGACCCTGCAGTGTGTTCTCTTGAAAATAAAGGTACTCCTCAAGTTACAACCACAACCGAGCCCAAAATTTTGCTAAGTGAAACGTTTTGAGTTTTGCCCCTTTTACGACTTTTCTTGCCACCATTGTTAAGTGAATCATTTAGTAACACGGTTGTTAAGTGAATCTGGCTTCCCCAATGATTTTGCTTGTCAGAAGGTCGCAAAAGGGGACCACGTGACCCCCCCAGAGATGCTGCGACCGTCATAAATACGAACCAATGGCCAAGGATCTGGATTTTGGTCATGTGGCCACAGGGATGCTGCAACCGTCATAAGTGTGGAAAATGGTCACAAGTCCCTTTTTTCAATGCTTCGGTAACTTTGAACGGTCACTAAATGAACTGTTCTAAGTCGAGGACTACCTGTATGTGGAGAATGGATCAAGAACCGTCTTCTTTAGGCTGGCCAGAAAGGAGGTTATGTGGCCTTATTCTAGAATGCCATATATTCTGTGTAGAGAAAGAGTAAAAGAGAAAGAAGAGAGGAAGAGAGAGAAAAAGAGGGAAGAAGAGAGAGAAAGAGAAAAGGAGGGAGAGAGAGAAAGAGGAGGAAGAGAGAAAGAAAAAGAGGGAGAAAGTGAGTAAAAGAGGAAGAAGAGAGGAAGAGAGAAAAGGAGGAAGAGGGAGAAAGGGAGAAAAAGGAGGAAGAAAGAAAAAGGAAGAAGAGAGGAAGGAAGAAAAAGAGGAAGGAAGAGAGAGAGGAAAGAAGGAGGGAGAGAGACAGAGGAGAGGAGACAGGGAGAGGAAAGAGAGAAAGAGAGAAAGGAGAGAGAGAAAGAAGAGAGAGAAAGGAAGGAAGAGAGAAAGGAGAAAGAAAGAAAAAGAGGAAGAAAAAAAGAAAAAGAGGAAGAAGAGACAGGAAAGAAGGAGGGAGAGAGACAGGGAAAGGAAAGAAGAGAGAAAGAGAGGAAGGGAGAGGGAGAAAAAGGAGAAAGAAAGAAAAAGAGGAAGAAGAGAGGAAGAAAAAAAGGAAGAAGAGACAGGAAAGAAGGAGGGAGAGAGACAGGGAGAGGAAAGAAGAGAGGAAGGGAGAGAGAGAAAGAAGAGAGAAAGAGAAAAAGGAAGGGAGAGAGAGAGAAAGAGGAAGGAAGAAAGAGAGAAAGGAAAGAAAGAAAAGAAAGAAGAGAGGAAGAAAAAAGGAAAAGAGAAGAGACAGGAAAGAAGGAGGGAGAGAGACAGGGAAAGGAAAGAAGAAAGAGAGGAAGGGAGAGAAAAAGGAAGAGGAAGAAAAAGAGGAAGAGAGAGAGAGAGGAAGAGAGAAAAAAGGGAGGAAGAGAAAAAGAAGGAAGAAGGAAGCGAGAGAGAGGATTCTGGCGCCCGCGGGCGCCCCTCGGTTCAGCCAGGCGCCTGGCGGGGGCAGCAGCGAGAAGCGAAAGAATCCGCCGCCCCTCCCAGCGGCTGCGGGAGGGGGGAGGGAATAGGTGGGGGCGGGGGAAGGCAGGGCGGGGCCAGCCCCGTGACGTCACAGTGCCGGCCGGCTCCTAGAAAAAGGAGCGCAAGGGCGGCCGCTCTTCATTTCGCCAGCCACGCCGATCCGGTTTAGCTCCGACGTCCGATCTCAGCCCGGGATAAACCGAGTGGTCGGCGCTCTACCCCGACCCCCCCACGCTCCCTCGTTTGGCATTTTTCCAGAGATTGAAGCCGTTGTGGGAGGCTCCCTCCGCCCGAGCAGCGGAGTCGAGGACCCCGATTTAGGCTTGGGATTGAAAGGGTCGCCCCCGCCCTCCGCTCGCTGAGAGCCCCTCCGATTCTTGCAAGGGGAGGACAAAAAAAACAAACCCGAAACCGACCGAGCGCCCCTCACTTTTTGTGACCCTCCCACCCCCTCTCGCCCCGCATCCGCAACGAAGGTGGAGTCGGAGCGCGGCGACACCTTGCTCGCCAAGATGCCCATGGAGCTGACGCAGAGCCGGATCCAGAAGATTTGGCTGCCGCCTGACAATCACCCCACGTTGCCGCGCCGACGTGAGTTAAGGGAGGGTGGGTGGGTGGGTGAGGGGCTCAAGCAAGAGGGGGAGGGTCCCGGCCGGATTTGGCTGCAGCGATGGGCGAAAGAGAGAGAGGGAGAGAGAGAGAGAGAGAGAGAGAAGGGAGGAGAGAGAGATGGAAAGTGTGTGTGTGAGAGAGATGGGGAAAGAGAGGGAGGGATGGAGAGGGAGGAAAAGAGAGATGGGTGTGTGTGAGAGAGAGAAAAAGAAAGGGGGAGAGAAAGGGAGAGGAGATGATAGGGAGGAAGAGAGATGGAGTGTGTGTGAGAGAGAGAAAGAAAGAGATGGGGAGAGAAATGAGAGAGGGAGGGAGGAAGAGAGAGATGAGATTGTGTGAGAGAGAAAAAGAAAGGGGAGAGAGGGAGAGAGATGATAGGGAGGAAGAGAGAGAGATGGAGTGTGTGTGACAGAGAGAAAGAAAGAGATGGAGAAAGAGAAATGAGAGAGAGAGGAAGGGATGGGGACAGAAATGAGAGGAAGGGGGGAGAGAGGGAGAGTGTGTGTGAGAAAAAGGTGGAGAGAGAGAGAAAATAATAGGGTCCAGGGAGAGAAGGAGTGTGTGTGTGTGTGAGAGAGAGAGAAGAGAGAAATGATAGGGAGGTTTTGTGTGTGTGTGAGAGAGAGGGGGGGAGGGAGAGATGCCGGCTTTGCCGCCAAGCCAAGCCTGGGGAGGAAGGGGAAGAAGCCAAGCCGGGGGAGGAATTGCCGGGAAGAAACGCCGACCTTGGGAAAAGGAGCGCAGATCGGGTGGGAGGGAGGCCGGTCTCCTGAGGCCGGATTCCCGGATCCAGGCGGGGAATCCGGGGATCTCGGGGCGCGGCGATGCCCAGCACGAGGGACGGGCGGACGGAGCAGCGACAGCTCCGAGGCCGCTGCAGCGTCTCCAGCGGCCGCTTCCTTAGAGAGAGCGGGCGGGCGGGGCTTTTGCTTGCAACCCCGAAGCGTGCTTGGGTTTTCCAGTTGCAAAGAGCTCCGTAATCGCCGCCGCCGCGCCGTTGTTTTTGTGAGAGGAGGCCGGGGCTTTGCAAACGAGCCTGGCCGGATCTGGCTGGTGGAGTGCGCGATCTCTGTCTTCTCTCTCTGTCTCTCTCTCTCTGTGTCTCTCCATCCTGGGCGTGAAGGGGATGGATCGCCGGCGAGGGTGGCGATGCCGGGCATGGCACGCAGAGCATGGCGGAGGGAGAGGCGGGTCGTCGTCAGCCCTCTGCCGCACGTGGGGTGTGGGGGGCGGGCGGTGCAGGAGGGCTGCCCCCGGGCTTCCCAACCGGCGCCCTCCTTCCAAGCTCCTCGCGCTGGATCGCTGCTTCTAAGAAAAGGAGAACGGATCTCCGGGTTGAAAATGAGGGGGCCGTTGGCGAGCTCGGAGCTCGGTGGTTGTCTTGCAGGTGTTTCGTGGCCCAACTAGGTACCATCATCAGTGTTAGGAGGGAATAGGGTTGAAGGAAGAAAAGGAGAGGAAGGGAGAAGAAGGAATGAAGGGGAAAGAGGAGGAGGAGGAGGAAGCAAAGGAGAAGGAGAACTTGTGTGGCTCTTGGTACTTTCCTTGCAGGTGTTTCATGGCCCAACCAAGTACCACCATCAGTGTTAGGGTTTAAGGAAAAGAAGGGGAAGGGAAGAAGAGGAAGAGAGGAGAAGGAATGAAAGGGAAAGGGGAGAAGGAGGAAGCAAAGGAGAAGAAGAAGGGTGGGGTCCTTGGTGCTTTCTCAGCTTGGTGCTTTTGTTGGCAGATGCTTTCATGACCCAGCTAGGTAACACCTTTAGTGCCAGAAGGGGTTTGAGGAAATGGGAGAAGGAGGAAGAAGAAAGAAAAGAAGGAGGAGAAGAACTGTGGGGTCTGTGGTGGTCTCTCTCAACTTAGTGGTTTCCTTGCAGATGTTTCATGACCTAACTAGATAACATCACCCGTTGCTAGTGATGAGACTAGTTTGGGTTTATGAAACATCTGCAAGAAAAATCACCAAGTTCAGGGACCACCAAGGGAAGTGCTTCTGGTCGCTGGACACGCAACCGTCATCCCTTTGGATCGATGCTTTCAGATTGAGCGAACTGCTGCAGCTGTGGAAGGGACCACCCACCCAAACTCCAGTCCCGGCCCGTGGTTTCTCTTCCCAAGATCCGGAGATGTCTGTGGGGAAGCTGGGGAAAAAGCATAGTCTGAGGTGACCGAGTTGGCAAGATGCACTAAAGAGATAATCAGAGTTGAAAGGGACCTTGTAGGTCATCTAGTCCAGCCCCCCCACCCAAGCGGGAGACCCTACACCATTTCTGACAAATGGCAGTCCAATCTCTTCTTGAAAGTCTCAACTGATGGTGCTCCCACAACTTCCGAGGGCAACTTCTGTTCCATGGGTTGATTGTTCTCACTGTCAGAAAGTTTCTCCTTATTTCCAGGTTAAATCTCTCCTTGTTCAGTTTCCATTCATTATTCCTTGTCTGGCCTACAGGAGCTTTAGAAAATAGCTTGACCCCAACAGAAGAATTAATTTTGCAAAAAATAGCAGACTGTGCAGAAATGGATATGCTGACACTAACAGTAGGGAAAAAGAAGAATCTGATTATTACTCAATTTGGCATAGATGGTGCATGTGGCTTGAAAAGAGAAATAAGAACTGATAAAGATGATTGTACAGGAGAATTTTCAAGAAAGTGATACACAGATAGGTAGATAGAGAAAATAGATAAAGATAGATAATAAATAAGAATTATAAAGACAATAATTAAGGGTATATACGAATAGATGATGGATCAATACTGAATGTTGATGCAAATGTTGAAAATGTAGTTACGATTTGTACTGGTGGAAAACAATAAAAATTATTTGGAAAAAAAAAAAGAAAATAGCTTGACCCCTTCCTCCTCTCTGGGGCAGTCCCTCAAATATTGGAAGACTATTATGTTATCATGTCTCCCCTAGTCCTTCTCTACTAGACTAGCCAAGCCCAGTTCCAGCAACCTTTCATTTGTTTTAACCTCCAGTCCTCTAATCATCCTGGTTGCTCTTTGTACTCTTTCTAAAGTCTCAACATTTTTTTTGGTAATGTGGTGACCAAAACTGGATGCAGTACTCTAGGTGTGGTCTTATTAAGGCTTTATAGAGTGGTATTAGTACCTCACCTTGATCTTGATTGTAACCCTCTGTTGATACAATTTAGGATTGCATTAGCTTTTTTGGCTGCTGCTGCACACTGCTTGCTCCTATTTAGCTGGTTGTCCACTAAGACTCCAAGATCCCTCTCACAGTTACTGCTATTGAGCCTGGGTTCACCCAGTCTATATGTGTCCTTTTGGTTTTTCTTGCCCAAGTGTAGGACCTTACTTTTCTCTACATTGAATTTAATTTTGTTAGATACGGCCCAGTGTTCTAGTCTGTCAAGATCCATCTGGATCTTGAGCCTATCTTCTTGGGTGTTAGCTATTCCTGCCAGCTTTGTATCATCTGCAAATTTGGCAAGTTCCCCTTCTATTCCCTCATCTAAGTCGTTAATGAAGATATTGAAGAGTCCTGGGCCTAAGACGGAACCCTGCAAGAGTGGGGCTCTTCCATGGGCAATCATGGGCGAAGGGTGGGTTGACCTGCTGCATTGCCCCTCCCTCTCTTTTGCCCTCCCCCCCTTAACTACAAGCAGTCCTTCCCTTGCGACCCCTCAATTGAAGCTCAAAACTTCTGCTCCTAAGCAAGTTGGGTGTGTGTATGTGTGAAGTGAAGTTTTGCCCCGTTTGAAGACCTTTTGGCCATGGTTGTTAAGCAGATCGCTGCAGTTCTTAATCAATTCACACATTGGTGAAGTGAATCCTCCCGTTTCACGCACCCCCCAAATGGGCTTTGTCTCTGTCTGGGAAGAGTAAATAAATGGCGATCCCAGGAAGATTTTGCCATTTTTGATCACTGATTATGGGGGCATTGCAATGGGCCCAAGTGTCCAAAGGACACTTTTTCCAATACCGTTGGAATACTTCTGGTCACTAAGCCAACAGTTGTAAATCAAGAACCACTTGTTGAGAAAAAGTATAGATTTTAGACTCACAGGTCCTTTTTCCTTCCCCTCTGGGGGGTTGCTTTGTGATTTGGGGGGGCCAACCCTTTTCTGCTGTTGGGGCCCTGCGCCTTTCA
This sequence comes from Notechis scutatus, assembly GCF_049901735.1. Lineage (NCBI taxonomy): Eukaryota > Metazoa > Chordata > Lepidosauria > Squamata > Elapidae > Notechis > Notechis scutatus. The sequence goes on along the minus strand of NC_142014.1, from coordinate 77,092,086 downwards.
AGAACCTCTTGCCTACAGTGAAGGTGAGCCAGGTGAATGAACCTTTGCTGTCAGGTGATAAGGCCCAATTATTTATTTTCTTGGATTCAGCCGTTCGTGAAAGGTACCAGCGGGATAAGATAACATTTGGCTGCGGTCCTGCACTGTCTAGTAGCCCCGATTAAAGGACACGGATGCTCAGCTGACATGGCTTAATTTATCCTACCTTTGCCCGGACTTTTATCTACAGGGAAACTGCTTTCAGTAATAGAATTTACAGTTAATGACCGTAATAAAGATGTATTGAGCCATAAGAAGTCTGGAAGGGAGAGGGAGGGAGGGAGGGAGACAGAGAGAAAAAAGAGAGAAAAAGAGGAAGGAAGATACAGAAAAAGAGAAAGGGGAGAGAAAGAGGGAGGGAGGAAAAGAGAGAGAAAAAGAGGAAGAGAGTATATATTGAAAAAGCACTTTTGGGATTGCCATATACAGTTAGTCCTCAACTTACGACCACAACTGAGACCCAAGTTTCTCTTGCTAAGCAAGTCCCTCTCTTAAGTGAGTTCTGTCCCATTGTTACGACCTTTCTTGCCACCCTTTTTAAGGGAATCACTGTTGAGTTAGTAACCGGGTTAAGTGAAATCTGCCTTTCCCCCTTGACTGCTCATCAGAAGGTCGTAAAAAGAGGATCATGTGACCCTGGGACACAGCAACCGTCATAAATACGAGTCCATTGCCAACCATCCGGATTTTGATCATGTGACCATCACGGGGAAACTGCAATGGTCGTTTAAGTGTGGAAAATGGTCACCACTTAAGTCACTTTTTTTCAGTGGTTTTGCAACTTTTGAGCAGTCACTAAACAAATGAAAGTCAAGGACTGGCTGTAATCTTATCTTATGCAGAAATAATCAACAGTACTAACTTCTTGGATTTGATATGTAAGCATGTGTGTGTGTGTGTGTATATACGTGTATGTATATATGCATTTGTGTTTATGTGTTTGTGTGGTGTTTGTGCATATATATATGTGTGTGTGTGTGTACACACAAACAAGGTATCTGTCTATATCTGTTATTGATCTGTATATATCTATCTCTATATCTATCTGTCTCTATTGATCTATATCTATTTCTATATATATCTATCTCTATCCATCGATCTATATCTGTCGATCTCTCTCGTTCTCTCTATCAATCTCTATCTCTCATCTCTCTATCTCTCTCTCTTTATCTATCTATTGATCTATATCTATATTGATCTATATCTATATTTATCGATATTTCTACCTATCGATCTCTATTCTCTACCCACCTACTTACCTACCTACTTACATCCCTTGTGTGTGAGCTATTAACTAATTATGTACGTATCCTTTTTGGACGGGCCACAAAGCTGTGTGGCTGTGTATAACTGCAAATTCCCACCGAGGAAAGGCTGAGTTGCAGGTGCCACAATCCTCAAAAGCCGCCTCTTTCTCTCTGATCGGGAGCTGGTCCTGCCAGGTGACTCAGGAGTGGAAAGTGAAGCCACAGAGATGGATGCACCTCCCCGGAGCTCTTCGTTCGCTCCCTGTGAAAGCCGTGTTTGTCTCAAACCAAGCAGCCGAACCTTTTTCATCCGCTCTTATCCAGGCAGTTGTGAGCTTGGCTTCTGTTTTCACACAGTTCCTTGAATCATAACCCGATGTGGTTGGTTGGGTTGGCCCAAATCGGGGGGTGCCGCCCTAAAAGTTTTGCCAAGTTTAATCTGGCCCTGTGGGATCCTTGCTGCTCTCTGAGCTCGGTTGTTTTGGTGCAGACATTTCATTACCAAACTGGGTAACATCATCAGTGCATCATCCGTCTAGCCCTGTTGATGTTACCTAGTTTGGTAATGAAACATCTGCAAGAAAACAACCTAGCTCAGAGAGCACCAAGGCCCCTACACAGTTCAACCCGGGAGCTAAAGATAATTCTCTTCTAATAAGGACATTTCCAACTTTTTTTTAAAGAAGAGCCAGGGATGAGATGCAACAGATCCTAGTACAAATGTTATTATAATGCTATCTTGATTTTATTTCCAGGATTTCCCTTTTGGTTTCCTGTCCTAATGTGTATCTGGGCAAGAATCAGTATTTAACACGGTGTTAATCCATTTATTTCTCAATTTCCTCCTTCCCTTTATTGTCCTTAAAGGTCACTGGAGGGAGAGGCAGATGCCACCAGCAGTTCTGCCCATTATCTTATCTTGGAAGGCCTCACAATTGTGTGTGTGTGTGGGGGGAATCACTTGTTGGAATGATGCAAACCTTTGATTGGAGGCAACTTCTTGATTTAAGTTTGGATTGCCTTAGATGGGGAAGGTAAAAATACCTTTTCAAATCCTTCTTGGGCAGCAACAGAAAAAATATTTCTGCAGTGACTCAGGGAGGCAAAGAAGAAATAATGGGTTGTAAATTCTCCTTTGTTCTCCTCTTCCTCCTCCTCTGAATTGTTTGTGAAAAGATGTGCTAAAAGAAAACTTTTAGCCCAGGGAATCCCTGTGGATCTTTCTCCTATTATGCTTGGAAGAAATCTTGAGTTTTGCAGTCTTTTGTCATTCCTCAAACGCTTGCAAAGACAGGTACATTCCAGAAATCTTGGGCCCATCTAGCCAGAACAGACTTCATTTATAGATTTGCTAATTTTGTAAACCAAATAGTTGTGTCCGTTAAGAAAACAATGGTTTATTGTGTGAAGCACATTTTATTAGGTTCAGAAGCTGTGCCAAACCCGGGCTTTAGAAGTACCTGGGTTGGTTTGATCAATTTTTACTTTGCTGCAAAAAATATAATCTTTTCATCCCAACAAAATATATCAAGATATCCTCTGATATTCCAGGATCTGTTTAATCCTCATACTGTATTCCTCTCTACCACCTTCCATAAGAAAACTCTGCTTTTCAGTGAACACAACATAACGTTTTTAAGCCTATTTTCTGCAGAGGCAGTAGAATTAAGTGATAGCAATTGAATGCTTCAAGGAGATTCCTGGTTGTGTTGTGTTATCTAAAGGGTGTGAATTCTTTTGTGGCTCCTATCCTCTCTTCCCTCTTAGGAGGTGTCAATCCAGGGCCATTGACAGAAGCGGCCAAATCATAGAATTGTGGAGTTAGATGGGACTGCAGAGGCCCTATAATCCAGCCTTCTTTAATATGCGGAAGGACCAGTTAAACCATCTTTGATAAGTCTAGCTTCTTCTTTAATACTTTCTGAAGTTTAAACTAATCCCTTTGTTTGTTTGTTTTAAAAAAGGTTTGATATCTTTTGTTTCGCAGGTCAGGTCATTCTGATAAAATTAATGCATTTGCCTGGTATTGGCTTAATACGTTGTGCAAACACAGCCTGAGCCATACCTTTGCAAAGCAATAGAGAAAAATCCCAATTGGGTTTATTTAAATATCAACCTAACATGGATTAGTAGTGTCTTCTTCCTCTTCTTCTTCTTCTTCTTCTTCTTCTTCTTCTTCTTCTTCTTCTTCTTCTTCTTCTTCTTCTTCTTCTTCTTCTTCTTCTTCTTCTTCTTCTTCTTCTTCTTCTTCTTCTTCTTCTTCTTCTCCTTCTCCTCCTCCTCCTCCTCCTCCTCCTCCTCCTCCTCCTCCTCCTCCTCCTTCTCCTCCTCCTCCTCCTCCTCCTCCTCCTCCTCCTCCTCCTCCTCCTCCTCCTAGTTTTTGACGAAAATTGCCTTGAGCTGCTCAGATAGTTTCTCTGTCAGATATACTCCCTCAACACTGTCAACCTATTTACTAAGTCTGCATTACTATTAATCCTCCCATCCTTCCTTTCCCCAATCTCGTCCCACTTATGACTGTACGGCTGTAACTTGTTTCTTGTATCCTAATGATTTTTATTGACTGTTTCCTAGTATGATTTGATTGCTTATTGTACTCTATGACTATGACTATGAAGTGTTGTACCTGATGATACTTGATGAATGTATCTTTTCCTTTATGTACACTGAAAGCATATGCACCAAGACAAATCCCTTGTGTGTCCAATCACACTTGGCCAATAAAGAATTATAAAGTTCTAAAGTTTTATAAGTGGGTTTTGTGTACAGAAAAAAAAACCTCTGAGAACAGAAGCAAAGTGGAAGAGCTGAAAATTGTAGACATTATTTTAAAAGAAGACTCTTTCATCACACTCATAGGCATTCAGAACCACCAACAAAAGCAAGTTGTTTAAAAATATTGGATCCCTTGCAGAAGTGCTCTATTTTTGTTTGAATGCAAAATATTGTCCTTTTTCTTCTCAGGGTTTTGTACATCTATAGCCTCCCGCTCAATCTCACCAATCTTTTTGCAAATTGCCCCTGTCTCGGACACTTAGCCCTGGGGCATAATCACAAAGGAAATGCTTCCTTTTGTGTTTAAATCATCCTTCCAAGGATGCTTCTTTGTGTATTTCAGTTCTCTGGGTTTGATTCTTCTGAACTGATTCAACTGAGCCAGCTAAGCGAATTCTACTCCGCTTTGCCTCTCCTGCTTTAAATAAAAGGCGATGAGGGGTGGGGGGAGCTGCAAATAGCTACCTTGGAGGCAGATAGCTGCCTTGGTGTGCGTGCCAGTTTGTGTGCATCTCCGATGCAAATTGCATGGAAATCCCACAATGGGGCGGTGCTCCACGGCTTCTCTCTTTTTCCAAGCATCCCGAAGATGCCTTTGGAGCGTGAGCTTATTTTCCACGCCACCTCCTAACACTCTGGCTCCTCCCCCTCCTGGGGAAGAGGTGGGCCCGGCTTGCAAAGTGATGCTTCAGCCTAGGATTCCTAAGGGCGATCCATTTGTTTTCTGCCATATGGCACGTCCACCACGTAAAATCTCTGGAGCTCTACAATTAGGGCTGGCTGAGGATGGAGTTGGGGGAAAGTGGCAGCGTGATTCTCTGCACGCATTCCCTGAACAGCAGAGTTGGGCTGGGCCGAAAGCTCAGCGCGGTTTCTAAATGCAAAGATACGGCCCTCTGTCTTCCTGAGTCTGAGTTGAGCAATTGCAAGAATGCCTTCAATATATATATATATATTTAAAGATTCACGATTTCTCAGATTTTGATATTTTTTTCTCTTTTTCTAATGCATAGATACATCCCACTGTCTTCCTGAATCTGAGTTGAGCAATTGCAAGAATGCAATTCAAAATTATTTAAGTAATATTTAAAGCCTCAGGATCTCTCAAATTTTGATATTTTTTTTTCTCTTTTTCTAATGCATAGATACATCCCACTGTCTTCCTGAGTCTCAGTTGAGCAATTGCAAGAATGCCTTCAATATATATATATATATTTAAAGATTCACGATTTCTCAGATTTTGATATTTTTTTTCTCTTGGTCTCATTTGTAGGGTGTAAACTTTTAAGGTGTTTAATCTACTCCGTTAAGCCCGTTCCTGTGAAAAGGTCTCTGAGCTTCATAATCTAGGGAGGACAAAATATATTTCACATAGGTTTTTTTTTAATTACATTTGGTACAAAGATCAGAGATGCTTCCTGTAAAACCCGGCGGTTTGGATGCTTTCAGTTTTTTTCTTCCCAACTCTGTTAGAAAAGGATTTTCTCCCAAATAAAGCTGCTTGTTTGCTTAGCATGACTGCTGGTTTGTAAAATAGCTGCATTTTGAAAGGAACAAAAGTCCAGAGAGTTTAAAGCATAACATATTCAGGTTTTATTCAAATTCCAGGCAAATCTCTTACTGGCTATAGCAGGTTTCTTGCTAAATGGAAGTGACCTGTGTTCTTATCTCAGAGACTGGCACTAAATGGGCATATACCTTGTCTTGAAATTATTTAAAGTGCCAAGGAGAAAATCTTGATATAAATAACCACTGTTTATTCACTATTGTTTTGCCACTGATAAATTATTCACTGATTCTTAGTAGTGAAGTCTTTGATTCCCATGGGAAAAATGGGGTTCCATTCCGTGCACTTTTTGTGTTATTTATTACACTAATCCAACAATATTTATAGTGTTGATTCAAGAATAGTAAATGCTTTTAAACTATGCTTTAGGTGCGGCCATGCTCATTCATGTCGCTCCTTTTCACACTGTTTCTTGCTCAACTTCCCTATAGGCCAGGTTTGTTAAGTCTGCAACAGAATTTATTACAAGCCATGAATTGTGGTTTATAAAGCATATATATATATTTGACATTAATTTTAACTATATTTTCTTCCTTCCTTCCTTCCTTCCTTCCTTCCTTCCTTCCTTCCTTCCTTCCTTCCTTCCTTCCTTCCTTCCTTCCTTCCTTCCTTCCTTCCTGTGCCCCTGCAGTATGTGGTCCACAGCTCACCAATTCCCCTACCGTAATCGTGATGGTTGGATTGCCGGCTCGCGGGAAAACCTACATTTCCAAAAAACTCACCCGTTACCTCAACTGGATTGGCGTGCCGACGAAAGGTGAGCTCTGAGGCGAATCGTTGTTGTTTTTTTTAATGGGTGGTGTGAAATCAAAATGCTTGCGAAGGAAATAATGTATTTAATAGTCCATGTATTGATGGTGGCTAGAATATTATATGCACAATACTGGAAAAAATGAAATCATACCTCCAGAAACAGAAATAATAAGAAAAATTACAGCATGTGCCGAAATCAGATAGCTTAATGTTAGAAATAAAAGACAAAGGAGAGTCTAAATATTATAAAACATGGAATAAATTTTATCAATGGTTATATAGCAGAAGACAATGTTGAAATATTAGTAGTTATGATTATATTAATTAGTAATTAATATATTAAATAAGGATATTATAAATGATGAAGTAAAATGTATATATGTATAACAAGGATGTATTGTGTTGTATTCTTATAATTAAAATTAAAAAATAAATTTAAAAAATGCTTGCGAGTGTCAGGTTTGAGGCTTTCAACCTGAGGGGATACAGCTAGTCTTCAAGTTATGACTGCCGTTATGCTCCAACATTTCCATTCTTAAGCGAGACAATCGTGGAGTTCTACTTCCTTTTACGACCTTTCTCGCCACCAACGTTCAGGGAATCACTGCTATTATTAGCTTAGTAACATGGTTGTTAAGTGAATCTGGCTTCCCCATTGACTTTGCTTGTCAGAAGGTTGCTAAAGTGGGGACACTGCAACCGTCATAAATGTGAGTCAGTTCCCAAGCATCCAAAATTTGATCATTATGTAACTGGGGGATGCTGCAGCGGTCGTAAGTGTGAAAAAAACGGTCATAAGGGACTTTTTTCAGTTCCGTTGCAGCTTTGAACAGTCTAAACGGGACGGTTGCAAGTTGGGGACTACCTGTATGGAACAGTTATTGAAGTGGGGGTGCCCTTAATATCGAAGAATGGATCCTATGGATGTGTAAATCATGAGCCTGGCCAGCTTGGCCGCAGCATCCAGCAGGCCTTGGCCGGTCTCTGGATCCTCCAGGCAGGATCACATCTGGATTGGAGAACTGGCAGGAATTCTGAAGAGTGGCCAGAAAGTTAAAAATAAAACCAAAAAAACACAAATGTATCTGACAAGAAGCCTGATTGATGTCTTCGTCCGCTTTGCAGTGTTCAACGTCGGCGAGTATCGGCGTGAGGTTGTGAAACATTACAGCTCTTACAACTTCTTCCGCCCTGACAATGAGGAAGCCATGAAAGTCCGCAAGTAAGTCTCAAATTCCCTTGAGCTTTCTTTCTTTCTTTCTTTCTTTCTTTCTTTCTTTCTTTCTTTCTTTCTTTCTTTCTTTCTTTCTTTCTTTCTTTCTTTCTTTCTTTCTTTCTTTCTTTCTTTCTTCCTTTCTTCCTTTCTTTCTCTCCTTCCTTTCTTTCTCTCCTTCCTTTTTTCTTTTTTCCTTTCTTCCTTCCCTTTCTTTTCTCTCTCTTTCTTTCCTTTTTTCCTTCATTCCTTCCTTCCTTTTCCCTTTCTTCTTTCCTTTCCTTCCCTTTCTTTTTCTCTCTTTCTCTCTTTCTTTCTCCTTTCTTTTTCTTTCCTTTCTTCCTTCCCTTTCTTTTCTCTCTCTCTCTTTCCTTCTTTTTTCCTTCATTCCTTCCTTTCTTTTCCCTTTTTCTTTCCTTCCCTTCCCTTTTCTCTTTCTTTTTCTTTCCTTTTTCCTTCCTTCCTTCCCTTTCTTTTCTCTCTTTCCTTCCTTCCTTCTTTCCTTTCCCTTTTATATTTCTTTTTCCTTCCTTCTTTCCCCTTTTCTCTCTCTCTCTCTCTCTCTCTTTCTCCCTCCCTCCCTTCCTTCCTTCCTTTTTCTTTCCTTCCTGCCTGCCTGCCTGCCTGCAGAAAACCACTGAAAAGCTTAACAGACTAGATTTAAATGTGAGACCACCAGGAAACATCAAGGTTATGAAGTTGGGAAAAGAAAATATAGGTAGTCCTTCAGTTATGGAGCCTGCCCATCATAATTTTACGTTCTTTTTTGCTGCGGCCATAAAGTGAACATGTCAATCATAAAGCACACACAGTGGTCCTGAAGCCAACCCATTGCTTGCTATGGCAGGGTTTTGATGAAAGCCAGAAGTCCCCATTTGGGGGCAAAACCATGGTTAAAACACGATCGTATCACCACGGGATGCTGCTAATGTGGCTTTATTGCCAAAAGCCCAAAATGCGATCATGTGACTGCGGGGTGGATGGGAAGGGCAGGTGACCCCAACCACTGGAACTTTGGACCCAAATGATAAGTCCCTTTTTCCAGGATGGTCGTAACTTTTTGAACTTTGACACTAAGCGAGGATTACCTGTAGCGTGGGTAGACCTTTTCCAACAATGTGAAAAAAGGCCATTATGGGAAAGTCTTTAATCTTCCTGCTTTTTCAGCACTTGAGAGAGCGGTTCTCGTTCTGAAAATCCGCAGTCTTTATTCTTAAATTTGTAAATGGGGACATTGTCCTTTGTTGAGTGTTTGAACAAGAGGACACAATTGCCTCCTTCTCCTAAGGAGCTGGGGTGGCATCCAAACGCAGGTTTTGTGAAATACAAGCTGGCAGCAGATTCCATGCAGCCCCACGGCCTAAAATATTTTCCTTAGCTGGGCAAAGAAAAAAACAAATTTCTTTGCAGAAGTCAGACAATCTGCCAGCAACCTCAGCGGCGTGATAAAGAGGTTATTTTTTTTAATTGCTAACACCAATTTCCAAAATCCAGACTGCAATTGCTATGTGCGGGTGAGCTTTCCACCCATGTACCAATGAAGGTGCTAGTCCTCAGGGCTATGGCTGAAGCTCTACATGCACAAACCTCTACAGATAGTCCTGAACTTACAACCATTCATTTTAGCGGCCATTTGAAGTTACAACGGTACTGAAAAGCATGTCTTAATGACCGTTTTTCACACTTACGACCATTGCAGCATCCTCTTGGTCACCTGATCAAAATTCGGACGCTTGGCAACTGGTTCGTATTTATGACGGTCGCCATGTCCCGGGGGTCAGGTGTGATCCCCTTTTGCGACCTTCTGACAAGCAAAATCAATGGGGAAACCAGATTCACTTAACAACCACGTTACTAACTTAACAACTGCAGTGACAAGTCATTTAATGGTCTCATTTAGCAACATAAATTTTGGGCTCCCAATTGTGGTTGTAAGTCGAGGACTATCTGTCCCTGCCTTGTTTGAGCAGCAGTTCTGGAAAAATATGTAAATGTCTCATTTTTGATGTTTTAAAATATTATATTTTGTTCTTCCCGAAGCTATCTCATTTTTCTACACGAAGCACATTTCTGACAGAAAGTGATAGGTTACCTAGAGGGAAACTGGTGAATGAGCAATACCTTTGGTGAGGTGGGATGGACTGCATCCAAAATTACCTCATCTGAGCTGGGGAGGAAAAAATGAGGTTGCTCCTAGAGGACCGTCCAAAGATCTCAAGAACCTGGTCTCAGGGGTGGGATTCAAAAGTCCCACCAGGTGGGACCTACCAGAACTTTCTGTTTCCGGCTTTTGGTGGGCCTCCAGAGTCCCACCAAAAGGTGGGGAGGACATTTTCATCCAAAGCCTTCCCCGGACCTCTTGGAGGGCAAAAACAGCCTCCCCGGCCTCTGGAGGCCCGCCGGAAGCCGGAAACAGGCCCATTTTGCAACTTCCGGGGTTTGGAAGGGCCATTTTTCGCCCTCCCAAGGATCCGGAGGCTTTCCCCAGGCCTTTGGGAAGGCGAAAATGGCCTCTCCCAGGCTCTGGAGGCCCTCCGGAAACCAGAAAAAGGCCAGTTTCCAGACTTCCAGAAGACCCGTTTTTCCCCCTCCCAGAGCCTCTGCCCAGACCCTGCACTGACCTCCATCGAAAATGGGTCGCATGGAGGCTCCTGGAAGTGGGGCACAGGGCAGGAGGTATGGGGTCAGCCGGTTGGTTGAAATATCCGTTCGGCGAACCAGCTGTAACTTTAACATCCACTTCGCCTGAACCCGGTCCAAACTGATAGAATCCCACTCCTGCCTGGTTGTCTCCATGCTGCCATCTTGCAGTCCTCTGAATTTTTACAGGTCCAATTGGGCAGCCTTACTAAATAGCCTGAGGGCTGCTACCAAACTCTTGTGTGATCTAAACAGGCTTTCATAGGCGGTTTTTGCGCTTTCCTTACAGACAGTGTGCCTTAAGCGCCTTGAGAGACGTCAAGCTCTACCTATCGGAGGAAGGTGGACAGATTGCAGTAAGTGACATTCCTTGAAGCGCCTTGGAAGAAGACATCTTGTGAAAGGTTGTCCCTGTTTGGGAGAGCCAAACTGGTCTGATTTAAATCGTTTTAATGAACCTCCTCCAGGTCTACCCCGTGGTTTTTAAATGTGCAGGAATCCCTAAAGATCTCCGAGTCCGAGCTTATGATTCCAATACAGGAGAATATTTCCAACTAGCTCGATACCCGTGCTTTGCTACAAAACTATGTTTTGTCGGGCTTAGTTTTGGGGGAGGAAGAGAAGGAAAAGAAAATTATGCCTCTGCCTACCGGCATCCATCGGTATTCATCTGGCTAGCGTCCTGTCAGTGTGTGAGAAGAGTTGAGGGCTGTTTGGAAACTGAAACAATATTTGCTGTGTGAGCAAGAAGGAGACAGCAAGGAGTCTGGGCGTGGCTTAGCTCAACCGTTCTGTACTAAAGCTGGCTGCTACTCTGAAACTGAAACTCCTCTCCTCTGCTTGTGTTTTGCATTTGGAACAGATTTCTTTTCAGGTGGGGAGAGGGAGTAGAACTCCTTAGCATCAGAGCATGTTAATAATAATATAGGAAATACTCTAAATACTCTGATGGTCATTTTGAAAAATCCTTTCTTAGCGAGCACCTAGAAACCAAGAGGAACGTACATGCCAAATTTCAAGTTTGTAGGATTTACGGTCCTGGAGATTTTGTGATGATGAGTGAGGGGTATTTCGCTTTTTTATATATGTAGATAGATTCAGGGTTGACATGAGGGGTCCTTCATATTGTCTTGAGTTTGGTTGTTTTCGTGCAGATTCTTCATAACCCAACTAAGTAACATCATCAGTGCTCATTACTTAGTTTGCATGAATGAAATGTCTGCAAGAAAATAACCCATCTTGGGGATCACCAAGGACCTCTCAAATTTGTGATGGCCCAAAATTTATGGACATTAGTCTGGATTTTTATTTTATTTTTTATTTTGAAGAGGAGAGGAGATCAACATTGTCCAGTGGAACTTAAAGATGTGTCCCATTTTAAATAAACAAACAAACCCTAATTATTTCACCCATCCACCCCGTGTCCATGCTGAAGGAATTGTTTCCAGTTATGGAAAGCAACTGACAAGGAACTGAACGGTACACTTATGGAGAACATTGTGGTTTGGTTCTGCTCATCTTCATGTGAAGATGGTTGGGATTCTGGAAAAGTTTGTCTCCTTTTTCTTGAAAACCAACTGACAAAAATGAGCCGTCCGACATCTTTTTAAATTTTTCTTCTCTCCCCAGGTTTTTGACGCTACCAACACGACCCGTGAGCGAAGATCCATGGTCTTGCATTTTGCCAAAGAAAACGGATACAAAGTGAGTTGACATTCTTGAACCAAAATGCAAGGGATTTTAAGATTTGGCCCACTGCTGTTTGTACAGGTTCCTTTCCTGTGGACATAGTTGGCACCTTGCTTAGACTCAAATCTTTCCCCAATCCAATGCCCTATTGGCGTGCTAATTTACAACTGCCATAATTCCCAGCAGAGTAAGAATTATGGGCCTTTCCACCCAGCACATTGGGTAGGAACCCTTTGGAGAACATTGACGTGGCTGTTTGTCTGCTTCTCAGGACAAACAGGTAGTTCTCGATTTACAACCATTCGCTGAGTGTCCAGGAGGCTGTGGGTTCGATCCTAAGTAGAGGCAGATATTCTTTTCTGGGCACGATGAGAATATATCTACCAATCTAATCGTTAAAACCCAAAATCAAAGTTTAATTCTCGTCCACTTCAAGCATGAAGTTCAGAAGCGGTCTCCATGTGGAAACAAAAGTAATTATAATATTCTTTTCTTTCATCAAAATAGTCCATTTTGCCATTTCAGCCAATTCCATCAACATCTGCAACCATTCTGTCCATGTTAGGAATTGAAGTGTCCTTCCATTTTTGTGCATACCAAAGTCATACTGTCACAAGGCCTTAATTCTAATGTCTTCTCCTTACGTTAGGTGTTCTTCATTGAGTCCGTCTGCAATGACCCAACTGTGGTAGCAAGCAACATCATGGTAAGTTTGAAGAGTGTTTGCTGTCTCTCAAGTCCAGCCTGGACCCCAGAAAATCCTTCAGGTTGGGCTGGAGAAATAATATTTTCTGGGAAGGGATCCAGTGGTGGGATTCAATTTTTTTTCCTACCGGTTCTGTGGGCACGGCGTGGTGGGTGTGGCATGGCTTGGTGGGCGTGGCAGAGGAACGTTACTGCAAAATCCCCATTCCCTCCCCACCCCACTAACCTGCTTTCCAGCTCCGTTCTCCTGTGCAGGGCAACCAAAGGAGACCCAGCCAATCAGCTGGGATTCGGGATAATAGATGGGGCGGGGCCAGTCAGAGGTGGTATTTGCGGGTTCTCTGAACTACTCAAAATTTCCACTACCGGTTTTCCAGAATTGGTCAGAACCTGCTGAATACCCACCTCTGAAGGGATCCCAGTTGAGTGAGAGAACATCCAACTTGTGCGTAATGGAATCTCTCCTTCCCATTCTCACCAACTCATCAGTTTGTTTGGTGATCATTCAAAGTTACAATGCCCCACCTCCCAAAAAAACTGATAACAGATAATCAGAGTTGGAAGGGACCTTGTAGGTCATCTAGCCCAACCCCCCTGCCAAAGCAGGAGACCCTACACCATTTGTGACAAATGGCAGTCCAATCTTTTCTTGAAAGCCTCCAGTGATGAAGCTCCCACAACTTCCAAAGGCAACTTCTGCCCCATGGGTTGATTGTTCTCACTGTCAGAAAGTTTCTCCTTATTTCCAGGTTAAATCTCTCCTTGTTCAGTTTCCATCCATGATTCCTTGTGTGGCCTTTAGGTGCTTTGGAAAATAGCTTGACACACTCCCCTCCTCCCTGTGACAACCCCTCAAATATTGAATGACTGCTATCCTGTCTCCCCTGGTCCTTCTCTTCACTGGACTAGCCAGGCCCAGTTCCTGCAACCGTTCTTCATGTGTTTTAATCTAATCATCCTGGTTGCTTTTCTCTGCACTTTCTCTGCACAGTCTCAACCTCTTTTTTATAATGTGGTGAACAAAACTGGATGCAGGACTCTAGGTGTGGTCTTACTAAGGCTTTGAAGAGCGATGCTAGTATCTGACATGACTGCTGCTTTTCACACCATGGCAGCAGAGCTGGGCTTCAAAACTTTTAACAAGGGGTGCTCTGCCCGGTTGCTGGGTGGGCGTGACCTAGTCTGCCTGCACCACGGTGGGGGTGGTGTTTTGCCCTCCCCAGGCTCCAGAGGCTTTCCTCGAGCCTCTAAGACAGCAAAACGCCCCCAGGCTCCGGAGACGCTGTGGAAGCTGGAAACGGGCCCATTTCCGGCCTTCCCGAACTTCCGGGAGTCCCGTTTTTCACCCTCCCTGAGCCTCTGCACTTACCTTGCATCCAAAACAGGTCACGTGGGGACTCCTGGGACGGGAGGAGAAGGGTGGGTGGGGCCAGCCAGGAGTGGGATTTGGGGGATTCTCCGAACTTTGACAGAATCTTAGCTAGGGGCTCTCCCGAACCCCTGCGAACCCCACAGCAGCCCCCCCCGCATGGCAGCCTCTATATGGCCACGTGATCAAAATTCGGATACTTATAGCGACTGACTCCTATTTACGACGGTTGTAGTGTTCTCGGGGTCACGGGATCCCCGTTTGGCAGCCTTCCGACAAGCCAAGTCGACGGGGAAGCCAGATTTGCTTGCTTAACAACCGTGTGACTAACTTAGCAACTTCAAACGATCGGCTTAACAACTGGCGGTGAAATGGGGCAGAACCGCCGCACTTAGCAAGAGAAATTTGGGGCTCAACTGTGGTTCTAAGTCGAGGACTACCTGCGGTAGCGAAGCCACGAGGCAGATTGAACGCTGTGGACTCTTATTTTGTCAACAGTGTTTGTCAACCTGGCCAACTCTTTTTAAGATGTGTGGACTTCAACTCCCAAGTTCCCCAGCCAGCCATGACCCTCAACCTTGAAGCAAGTCTGCAAACGTTTTGTTTGTTGGCTTGTAATCTCTATCCCAAGGCTGTTTTAGAAGGTCAAAGATACAAGATTGTTTGACTTGACCCATTTTTTAATTTTTTAATGGAAAAGATTAGAACAATTTCCTGCTGGATAGAGAGCAATACAACCGACCTGGCCTCATTCTAAACTGCAGCAGTGGTGGGATTCACCCAGTTCGCACCAGTTCAGGAGAACGGGTTGTTAACTTTCTGAGCAGTTTGGTGAACTGGTTGTTGGAAGAAATCATGAGGGCAGAGAACCGGTTGTTAAATTATTTGAATCCCACCACTGAACTGCAGTGTTTCGAAGATTGGCCGTTTTATGAGGGGGTGGACTTCAACTCCCAGAATCTAGACTCTAGAAAAAGTGCAGAGAAGAGCAACCAGGATGATAAAGGGACTGGAGGCTAAAACATACGATGAACAGTTACAGGAACTTGGCATGGCTAGTCTAGGGAAGAGAAGGACCAGGGGAGACAGAATAACAGTCTTCCAATATTTGAGGGGCTGCCACAGACAGGAAGAGATCAAGCTATTTTCCAAAGCACCCGAAGGCCAGACAAGGAATAATAGATGGAAACTGAACAAGGAGAGATTTAATCTGGAAATAAGGAGAAACTTTCTGACAGTGAGAACAATCAACCAATGGAACAGAAGTTGCCCTCGGAAGTTGTGGGAGCGCCATCACTTGAGACTTTCAAGAAGAGATTGGACTGCCATTTGTCAGAAATGGTGTAGGGTCTCCCACTTGGGGGGGGGTGTTGGACTAGATGACCTATAAGGTCCCTTCCAGCTCTGATTATCTCTTACCTGTTATCTGTAATCCTGGCAGTTAAAGTCCACACACCTTAAGAACTGCCCAGGTTGACAAACACTGCTTTCGTAACATCCCTAGAACAGGATTGATGTAACGGGCTTGTTGCTATTCTTAAACCATTGAACATTTCCTTTTTTTTTTTAAGGAGGTCAAGCTGTCCAGCCCAGATTATAAGGACTGCAACTCGACAGACGCCATGGAAGATTTCATGAAGAGAATCAGCTGCTATCAATCCAGTTACCAGCCTCTTGATCCGGACGGATACGACAGGTAAAGAAACACCAGGGTAACGACTACTGGTTCAGCTAAGGTTCAGATTTGCATCCACGCCACTCCAAGTAGCTTGTCGCTAGCGTGAATGCTGCTTCTCTGCTGAAGATGCAGGTTGTCCTAAGTTAACACCTATTTGTTTAGGGACAACTGAAAGTTACAACCGCGTGGAATGAAGGGACATGCCATCAGTCCTTGTGTCAGGATTCCAGCAATCGCCCTAATTGAATCATGATTCTCATGCCGAACTTCAACCAACTTCAAAGGATTTATTAGAGGCGACATATTGGCACTGCCCTGAATGAAGCCAACTCTGGCATGCGTAATTTACAGTCCCCTGTGACCCTGTTTCCTCCCTTCCCCCTGGGTGTGTCATAAATCAGATTCTCCAATTGAGCACATTCATGGGCTGGGTGTCATTCATGTTCTCCAATTAAATATATTCCCGGGCAAAAGCTCTGGTAGTTTAGTTGCAATCTTTTAAAGATAAGAGTTGGAATGTACTGCACTGCTCTTCCAGATTTCCTTCCTTCTCCCCCCCTGCCCCCCTTTTATGGCAACTACTAAAACAGGCATAGGAACGTTTTATGAGTTGACACCTTGAAGTCTCATGGAGTAGGGTTTGTGGTGGTGGAGAAAGTGGAAGACTGCGATGGCCTGGGGGCACGGTACAGAGGCAACACAGTCAGCTGATCGTTCAAACTGTCCCTTTATTGCTTCAAATTTTCCCCAAATATTCCCACGTTTCTGGCAAGTCCCAGAGCAAAGTGATCTCTCTCTGTCTCTCTCTGTCTCTCTCTCTCTTCTCTTCTTTCTCTCTTCTCTCTCTCTCTCTCTCTGTCTCTCTCTCTCTCTCTCTCTCTCTCTCTCTGTCTCTCTCTCTCTCTCTCTTCTCTCTTCTCTCTCTCTCTCTCTCTCCACACACACGCACACACACACACACGCCTCTGGCTGCAAGTAGTCCAGCACAAAGCTGTGAGCGCAACAGCTGCAAAACAAGAAATCCAGCAGGGCAAGGGAAAGAAGTCAATGAGCCCAGGAAGCGAAGGAACAAGGCAATTAATCCAGGAAGCCAGAAATGCAACAAAAAGTCCAGGAAACGTCCAACGTCTGCAACGGCACACAATTCTCCATGAATTCAGCGTTTGTTCCCGACAAATGCCCCTCCCCGTGGCGTCTCCTTACGTCTCGGTCCCCAGGTGTGCCTTGTGGAGAGAGGCGGGGCACTCTCCTCCCGAGTAGTCGGGTCAGCCTGCGCTGTTCCTGCCTTCTCTCCACTCTCTATACTCGAGGGTCAGGAAGGAGCGGTCCCTGCTCCTCGCCTGAGCTCTGTCTCTCACGTTCACTGCGTCATCCTGCCACTCCCTTCCTCCCTGCCTACAAGCCGTCCCAATCCTGAAAGGGCCTGGCCTGCCTCGGCTTAGCTCCTCCCCATTTTCCAACGAAGCCTCCCCCTCGAATCCGCTCCAGTTCTGGCTCCTTTTACCTCCACGGATTCAGGTTCCAACGGGGGGCATGACCAGGACCGTAGGGGTCCCTGCTATTCTCTGAGCTGGGTGGTTTGCTTTCAGGCATTTCATTACCCCACTAGGTAACATCATCAGCGCTCTGAGAGAGTTTGATCTCGCTGTTTGGCTTTGTGGGCTACTCCACAATGCTACGATGGCAATCCTGTGTTGTTTTCGTCCCCTTAGAGAGTTGTCGCTCATCAAAGTGATCGATGTCGGTCGAAGGTACTTGGTGAACAAAGTCCAGGATCACATCCAAAGCCGGATTGTCTACTACCTGATGAACATCCACGTGCAGCCCCGGACTATCTACTTGTGTCGGCACGGCGAGAGTGAATTCAACCTCAAAGGGAAGATCGGGGGCGACTCGGGGCTCTCCAGCAGAGGCAAGAAGGTATGCGTGTCGTTTACTTCTGAGTAAATGGGCCTGGCGAGTGGGGTGGTAGGAGCATAAGCCAGAATTGCCTTTCACAAAGAAGGGGAAACCTTCACAAAAACCCCCGCGAAAGTCCACTGAAAACACCTTACAATGCTTGTGGCGGTCGCCAAGGTTCACCAGTTTCCCAAAAAGTATTTCTTGAGAAATCTCGCTCTAGGGAAAAGACGAACTTCTCTTTAGTTTGTTCCTCCATAAAAATCATTTTGGGAGATAGAGGAACTCTTTAAGAACTTTCTGGGGAACTTTGTGGTTGTCATAAAAGACTTTGAATGAGTTCCATCTTTCCCAACTCATTGAGGGAAGATCTCCCTTGAATAGCTCAGCTTCGGTTGACTTTCAGGACACGTCCTTGTAGTTTATGGAAGTCATTTTCAGGATATATATATACTTTTTTCTCCAATTTTCCTGTCTGGCTCACAGCCTTGGGCTGGCTAGACCAAATACTTTGGCCCTGACAAACAGTTCGCCAAAACTCACAGGAGCTGAGTCATCACTTTCTGCATGTCCTTCCTTTTCTAGTTTGCCAGCGAGCTGAACAATTTTGTCAAGGAGCAAAACCTGAATGATCTCAAAGTCTGGACCAGCCATCTCAAGAGGACAATCCAGACGGCAGAAGCTCTTGATCTGCCCTACGAGCAGTGGAAGGCTTTGAATGAAATTGATGCTGTAAGAACCTTTTTGTTTTTTGGATTGCAGAAGAAACCAAAGGGGTTTTGGTGGGGGAAGCTGTCATTTTCCTCCTCCTCCCATCTCTCTCTCTCTCTCTCTTTCTCTCTCTCTCGCCGCTCTTCCGTTACCGGGAAATAAATCTGCCCCTTCCATTTTCCTGTCCGTTCTGAGTGTGAAAACTCAGTCTGTCAACACAAATTTCCACTCAGTCTGTAAACACGAGATAAGAACAAACTGGACAGGTGCAGAAACACAAGGGCACAAAGCCAGCCTGTTTGGAGAGAGAGAGAATAAGAATTCTGTTCTTATCTAAAGTTGGAAGGAAAAAAGAGAATGCAGGAGAATTTGGAACTTGTTTCGACATAAGCAGCAGGGATGGCCAAACCTGGCAACTTTTAAGACTTGTGGACTTCCAACTCCCACAATTCCTCAGTCAGCCAGTCAATTAATCTGAATAACCAGGCTGTTTATGTAGAACTAGCTCGATACCCGTGCTTCGCTACGAAACTGTAATCAGGCTTAGTTTTGGAGGAGAAAAATAAGGGGGGAAAATTGTGCTTCCGCCTACCAGTATTCATCTGGCTAGCGTCCTGTCAGTGTGTGAGAGAGTTGAGGGCTGTATGGAAACTGAAACTTTGCTGTGTGAGCAAGAAGGAGACAGCAAGGCGCCCGGGCATGGCTTAGCTCAACCGTTTTGTACTAAAGCAGGTTGCTGCTCTGAAACTGAAACTCCTATGCTTGGGATTTTGCATTTGGAACAGATTTCTTTTCAGGTGGGGAGGGGGAGTAGAACTCCTTAGCATCAGAGCGTGTTAATAATAATAATATGCGAAATAATAATGCTCTGATGGTCATTTAGAAAAATCCTTTCTTTAGTGAGCACTTACAAATCAAGAGGAACATACGTGCCAAATTTCAAGTTTGTAGGCTTTACGGTTCTGGAGATTTTGTGATGATGCATCAGTGGTATTTCTTTTTATATATATATAGATTCTAGGAGTTGAAGGCCACAGAGCTGGAAGTTGTCCTGGTAGGGAAACAGGCTGGTTTTGTACCAACCGGCAGAGACATTCTAGGACAGAGGTGACCAATCTTGGCAAATTTTAAGATTTCTGGACTTCGGTTCCCAGAATTCCCCAGCCAGGCGGAAGTTGCCAAGTTTGAAGCCCCTAATATATATAGAAAATACTGCAGATGTTGAAATTCTTTGAGTTAAGGCTGCTGAGCACATCCTGGTATAAAGATTGGCAGAATTAGGAGAAAGAGCTATGTGGACTATTATTATTATTATTATTATTATTATTATTATTATTATTATTATTATTATTATTATTATTATTATTATTATTATTATTATTATTATTATTATTATTATTATTATTATTTCTTCTTCTTCCTCTTCCTCCTCCTCCTCCTCTTTCTCCTTCTCCTTCCTCCTCCTCCTTCATCATCATTATCATCTCTTTATTCTTGTAGGGTGTGTGTGAAGATATGACTTACGATGAAATCAAGGAAACATATCCGGAAGAATTTGCTCTACGCGACCAAGACAAATACTATTACCGCTATCCATCCGGAGAGGTTTGTGTTTGGGCACACCAACTATATATATATTTTTAACCATCGGGTGGGATGGATGCCCAAGCAGTAGGCTAGTGCTGATCTCTTGGAACATGAAATTGGGAGCCTTGATGTTTCCTCCCACCCCATGTGGCTCTTGGGCCAATGTTGGAATGATTAAAACAATTGTGCAAAGCTGTGTACAGGTAATCCTCGACTTACAACCGTTCGTTTAGCGGCTGTTCGAAGTTACACCTGCGCTAAAAAAAAAAGTGACTTAGAAAACTGATCCTCATACAGGTAGACCTCGACTTACACAACCACAATTGGTCCCAAAATTTATGTGGCCAAATGAGACATTTGTTCAATGAGTTTTGCCCCTTTTTTCCCCACCTCTCTTGCCACTGTTGTTCAGTGAATCACTGCAGGTGTTGAGTAACGTGGTTGTTAAGTGAATCTGGCTTTCCCCATTGACTTTGCTTGTCAGAAGGTCTCCAAAGGGGAGTATGTGATCTCGGCACCCTGCAACCGTCGTAAATACACTGTCAGGGCTCCGACAAATCCACCCCCATTCAAATCATAAGTCTCTAGCCACATCTGTCAGAGTTAAAAAAAATGATTTATTAGGAGTGGCCATGTCAGTGTTAGCTGGGTGCAGCCGACTCTAAAATACATCATTCATTTCCCCCTTGACCCTGATCTTCCCCCCACCCCCTGGATTCTCCAATGGGACACATCCATAAGCCAAGAGTCATCAATCATGCTCTCCAATAATCTTGCACGCCAACAGCTTTGGCTGCCTAGCAATTATCTGAAGCATTTAAGGAATGCACTGCTTTCCCACACCCCCTTTCTGCTGGCAACTAAAAGACCAAAGGAGTATTTTTTTAGTTGACATACGAGTCAGTTGCCAAGCATCCGAATTTCGATCACGTGACTGTGGGGAATACTGCAACAGTCCTAAGTGTGAAAAACCAGTCAAGGGCTCCCTGTACCAAAGGAGGCCAGGAGATTCCTCTTACAGGATCCAAGATTGCCCATATCCGGCGCTGCATCGTTTTTTGCTTCCTCTAATCAGGGATCGCCAGCCTTCTTTGACCACGTTAAGACTCAATTCCCAGAATTCCTCAGCCAGCCAATTCCTCTCATTAACCTGGGCATTTCTCTAGAATTCTGGGAGTTGATGCTGGCGGTGGAATTCTGGGAGTTGAAGTCCACAAGTCTTCAAAGTAGCCAAGATTGGAGATCCTTGCTCCTCTGCGGCTCCTCTGTTTCTGCCAAAAGACTATAACCTGTAACTCATCACCTTCTCTTGGTCTGTTTCCCCGCCCCTCCCCCCCTTCAGTCCTATCAAGATCTGGTGCAGAGGCTGGAACCGGTGATCATGGAGCTGGAAAGACAAGAAAATGTCCTTGTGATTTGTCATCAGGCCGTCATGCGTTGCCTGTTGGCTTACTTCCTCGACAAAAGCGCAGGTGGGTTATTACATTTGTTTTGCTACGGGTTCTGTGGGCGTGGCTTGGTGGGTGTGGCTTGTTTTGGTGGGTGTGGCTTGGTTTGGTGGGTGTGGCTTGGTTTGGTGGGTGTGGCATGCTTGGTGGGCGTGGCAGGGGAAGGATACTGCAAAATCTCCATTCCCTCCCCACTCCTGGGGGAAGGATACTGCAAAATCCCCATTCCCTCCCCACTCCACTAACCCGCTTTCCAGCTCCGTTCTCCTGTGCAGGGCAACCAAAGAAGACCCAGCCAATCAGCTAGGACTCGATGGGAGGCGGAGAATAGATGGGGGCGGGGCCAGTCAGAGGTGGGATTGGCCAGTTCTCGGAACTACTCAAAATTTCCGTCACCGGTTCTCCAGAACTGGTCAGAACCTGCTGAACACCCACCTCTGGCCTCTACACTCTCTGCAACTTTCCTGGGGCAGGAGTGGAAGAAATAAATTTAGGATGGGTGCTGTGATCCTTGCAAGGGGGTGGGAACTGACTCCAGCCACCCACCCACCTCCCAAACAGGGGAGAAAATCTCAAGCAGGGTCTGGAACTGAAGAAACTTCGATGCATGAGAAGCGAAATGTTTTCAAAGGGGCGGAGGGGAACCCAAGAAAGTCTAGTTGTCTTTTGGAGAAGAAAAAAAAACACCTTTGGGATTTTCCAAAAGATGCTTTTTTTTTTTTCAAGAGGCACCTGGACTTTCTTGTTTTTTCTTCTTTTGAAGACGTTTCGCTTCTCATCCAAGAAGCTTCTTCAGCATTGACAGGATGGTGAGAAATGGAAGGGTTTATATTCCTTGCAGACAGAACTGGTCACTTGCATCCTTTTTAGAAGGCTGTTAAGGCCACTTGGAGGTTTATCTGTATCCTCAGGGTCCCCAACCACCGGTCCGCGTCCTACGGGCGCTGGCTTGCTGGCGCCGCCATCTTGTTTGATGAAAAGTGCTTCCGGTGAGCTTTTCCGGTAGAAAGCTCACCGGAGCCTTTTCATCAAACAAGATGCGGAACAAGTCCTGAGCTTTCGGGTAGAAAGCCATTTCTACCGGAAAGCTCACTGAAGCGAGGCGCCGCCATCTTGTTTTGATGAAAAAGTGCTTCCGGTGAGCTTTTCCGGGTAGAAAGCTCACCGGAAGCACTTTTCATCAAAACAAGATGGCGGAGCCAGCGCTCGTGAGCTTTCCGGGTAGAAGCCATTTCCCAGAAAAGCTCACTGAGCGCTAGGCGCCGCCATCTTGTTGATGAAAAGTGCTTCCGGTGAGCTCACCGGAAGCACTTTTTCATCAAAACAAGATGGCGGCGCCCAGCTGATGTCGGTACCGGGCCGCGCCATAAAAAAGGTTGGGGATACCGGGCTGCGGCGTAAAAAAGGTTGGGGATCACTGGTGTAAAGGGTTCCTGTAGTCTGCCATTGTTCCTCTGGAAATCCATTCCTCCTCCCACATCATTCACAGGGTGTCCATCCCAAATTGTATAGCTAAAAGTCTGTAGAGATCCTCAGTCATCCCAGGTCAGGATTGTCCCCAAAGGTGCTTTTTTTCAGGAGGCAAACTGGACTTTCTTGCTTTTTCCTTCTTTTGAAGACGTTTTGCTTCTCATCCAAGAAGCTTCTTCAGCTCCTGAAAAACCTTTGGGATTTGAAGTGGGTTTCTCCCCTCCACTCCCCAAACGGGACAATTTCAACTCCCAGAATTCCCCGGGCACCATTCTGAATTGTGGGAGTTGAAGTTTGAAAAGGGCTGGATTAAAAGGGAGTGTGAAAAAGCAGGATTTGGGGGTACCATTTGTGACCAGGTGTAGCATGAATGCATTTCTAATCCTTTATTTCTTTTTTTTTTTTTTCCCCTTTCAGAAGAAATGCCCTACCTGAAATGCCCTCTCCACACAGTCCTGAAGCTGAGTCCTGTAGCTTACGGTGAGCAAATAAATTTCATTACAGAGCGGCTGGGTTCACACAACACACTCAGCTTGGCTAAAATCAGGCAGGCAAGGCAGTTGGTGTGGTTACAGACGCTCCTTAACAACCGTTTGTTTTGTGACCACGGTTCCAAAAGCACTGGAAAAAAAAAGTAACTTGTGACCGTTTTCCACACTTACGACCATTGCCCCATGGTCAGCTGATCAAAATTCGGATGCTTGACCTATGGTAATAAAGAGAAAAAAGCAATCATTCGAGATTTTTATGGACAATTATATAAACAGGAGGATCTTGATGAGGAAAAAATCAAACAGTATTTACAAAATGCTAACCTACCTAAGATACCTGATGAAACTGGGGAAATGTTAGAAAGTGCTATAACAATGATGGAATTAACTGAAGCACTCAACAGACAGAACAATGGAAAAGCACCAGGACCAGATGGTCTCCCGGCAGAATTTTATAGAACACTACAAGAATCGCTGAGCATTCCACTATTAGAAGTCATGAATGAAGTTATGGTAAATAAGAAAATACCTAAAACATGGTCAGAAGCTTATATTACACTTATCCCAAAAGAAGGGGTTGACCCATTACAAATTAAGAACTATAGACCTATTTCCTTATTGAATGCAGATTACAAAATCTTTGCTTCAATCTTGGCAGAGAGGCTTAAAAAATATTTAAATAATTTTATTCACCCTGATCAGAATGGATTTTTACCAAAGAGACAAATTAAAGACAATATGAGGATAATCCTGGATACATTGGAATATTACGAGGCGCATCCTGAAAAACAAATGGCTTTGATATTCTTAGATGCCCAAAAGGCATTTGATAACGTGAATTGGAGATTTATGCTATTATTATTGGAACAGATGGGCTTTGCTAGAAAATTTATTCAAGCAATAGAAGCCATATATTATGAGCAAACGGCAAAAGTAATGATAGATGGAGAATTTACAGACTCTATTAATATTAAAAAAGGTACAAGACAAGGATGTCCATTATCTCCTTTGTTATTTGTATTGACTTTGGAAGTGTTAAATAGAAATATTAGAGAGGATACAAATATAAAAGGAATTAAAAAGGAGGAAATTAAATTGCAAGCCTTTGCAGACGACTTGGTCTTTATTCTGGAAGATCCTCTTGAGACAGCTTTAAAATTATTCGAAAAGATAGAGATGTATGGTGAGATGGCTGGCTTGAAAATAAATAAAGACAAAACAAAGATTTTGACAAAGAACATGTTATTAAGACAAAGAGAAGAGTTGACAGACCTATTGAAAATTCAAGTTACGAATAAAGTTAAATATTTGGGGATATATTTGACGTCAAGATGTACTACACTGAAAGAGAATAACTATATTAAACTTAAGCAGCAGATAGCATCTGATCTGAAAAAATGGGAAAAGTTACAATTGTCACTGATAGGTAGAATTTCAACAATTAAGATGAATATTTTACCTAGAATGTTAAATTTGTTTCAAACAATACCAATTAGGTTAGGTAAAGACTATTTTGAAGAATTAAATAAAATTGTGTTGAAGTATATATGGCAAGGTAAAAAAGCGAGAATAAAATTAAAACTTTTACAGGATGCTAGAATTAGAGGAGGATTTGGCCTTCCTAATTGGGAGTTGTATTATCAAGCTGCAAATTTAATGTGGGCTAAAGAATGGATAACGTTAAGAAAGACTAGATTGTTGGCATTAGAAGGACATGATTTACTATTGGGTTGGCATGCTTTTCTATGGTATAAGGGAACTAAATCACAGGGTTATTTTAGAAGGCATTATATACGGGAATCGTTATGGTTGAATTGGGAGAAAATTAAGAAACAATGTTATTTGAAAATTCCAGTTTGGTTATCAACTATTGAAGCCTTTTCTTATCCTATAATTTATAAGAAGGAACAAACAGTTAGATATGGGGAATTACTAGATGAAAAGGGTGAACTTAAAACGATGCAAAATTTAGAAGAACAAGGTATAAAGATGAATTGGTTTTCATATGCGCAAATACATTCAAGGTATCTTAAAGATTCCAAAATGGAAGGATTTTATGACAAAATGACTGATTTAGATAGGATTTTGACAGGTACTGATGAAAAAGTGATTAAAAAATTATATAATTATTTGTTGGAAATTAAATTGGAGGATGAACAAGTTAAAGAAACGATGATTGCTTGGGGGAAGAATTTTGGATATGGGATTGACTTAGAGAAATGGCAAAAGTTGTGGTCTCAAAATTATAAAATGACAATGTCAACAGCATATAAAGAAAACTTGTATAAGATGTTTTACAGGTGGCATTTTCCCCCGACAAGAATAGCAAGAATGTTCAAGAACAAATCTGAAAAGTGCTGGAAATGTCACCAGATTCCTGGTTCATATTACCATATGTGGTGGACTTGTGAGGAGGCCAGGAAATATTGGACTAGAATTTGCATATGGTTGGAAAAAATGACAAAGAAACATATAGATTTGAAGCCAGATATTTTTTTATTGGGAATCTTACCTGATACATATAATAAAAACCTAAAGTATTTGATTGTAAATGTATTAACAGCGGCTAGGATTGTATTGGCTAAAAATTGGAAGAGTGAGAAAATACCATTAGAGGAAGAAATTATTAAAAAAATATTGGAATGTGCTGAAATGAGTAGATTGACATTTGAAATTAGAGAACAAGAAGATAAACAATTTTATGAAGTTTGGGATCTTTTTTATCAATGGTTAGATAATACAATATAATAATAGAATAGTTAGAAATTTAGGAAATAACGAATATACATTTTTTCTTGGTCTTGATAACACTTTTAGAATATTTTATTAAGATAGACTTGGTATGATTTTATGATTTGTTATAAAATAAAGTAACTAAATTACAGTTATCTCACTTAAGTATGAATTAGTAAAATTATAGTCAAATGATTGTTTAATAATGATATTAGGATATATAATTGTTGATCGATAATATGAGTTATTATGTAACATAATTATTATGATGACTATGAAATGGATGCACAAAAAGGAGTGGTAAACCAACCGATACACTGTCTGTAAATATATGAAGAATGATGATGTTTTTTATGTTATGTTTTATGTTTTTTGTGTTTTTGTTTGTCGTTAAAATCAATAAAAATGCTTGGCAACTGGTTCATATTTATGATGGTTGCCGTATCCCGGGATCACATGTTCCCCCCCTTTTGGGGGAGGGGGGGTGACCTCCTGATGAACAGTCAGATTTACTCCATGGCCGCGCTACTAACTTAAACAACAGCGGTGATTCATTTAATAACTGTGCCAAGAAAGATTGTAAAAAGGGAACAAAGTTCACTTAACGGCCGTCTGGCTTAGCGAACAGAAATCTCAAGCTCCAATGATGGTCGCAAATCAAGGACTGTCTGTATGGGAAAGTTGACTTGGAAGGTCTCCCAAGCCACAAAGGAAGCATTGACAACATGTCTGTTTAGCAGGAAAACGGAG
Organism: Notechis scutatus; assembly: GCF_049901735.1. Lineage (NCBI taxonomy): Eukaryota > Metazoa > Chordata > Lepidosauria > Squamata > Elapidae > Notechis > Notechis scutatus. The sequence goes on along the minus strand of NC_142014.1, from coordinate 77,065,322 downwards.
GGTTTACTGCCTTCCCTTGCCCCATTTGTTTACCCTTTTATCTTGGGAGTTAAGATAAGATTGGAGGCGGTTCGGCTCAAGCTGTTCCGCAGAATGCAAAAGGATCAATTGAGCATTGATTGTATAAGCCCCAATCAATACCCCATAATCCTAGCTTAGTTTATTTGCATTGATGGTTTAATCCAGGGGTGGCTTCAAAAAATTTTAGCAAAGGGTTCTCTGCCCCGTTGCTGGGTGGGCGTGGCCTAGTCGGCCTCCTGCACCACGGCGGGGGTGGGTGGGGCTTTTTTGCACTCCCTGGACTCCGCAGGCTTTCCTCGAGCCTCTGGGAGAGTAAAAACGGGCTCCCCAGGCTCCGGAGTCTCTCTGGAAGCTGGAAACGGGCCCATTTCCGGCCTTCCTGAACTTCCGGGTGGCCCGTTTTTCGTCCTCCCCAAGCCTCCACACGCGCCCTGCACTTAATCTGCATCCAAAACGGGCCACGTGGGGGGACTCCTGGACGGGGCCAGCCAGGAGTGGGATTTGGGGGTTGTTCAAACTGTGCAGAATCTCAGTTAGGGGATCCCCTGCAAATCCCTACAACCCACCCCTGGTTTAACCCAGGAAAATGGTACCTGTGCCTCACTCCCCATTTGTTTTCCCCATTTTGTTTTTGGCAAAATAACCAGCGTTATCACAGAGCAGTGCATATAAAACTCTCAGGGCTGTTCCGTAATTTTTAAAAAATACATTTAAAAAAAATGCTGCTGTTCTTACACTTTCGATATCCTTGCCTTTTTCTCTCTAGCGTTCCCGAAGGACAAATGGCTTTTTTTTCCTGGGCGCTGTTTGAACCCCCTGCTGGTTCAACGTGGCTTTTAAGAATTAATTGCCCAAAAGCAGAGGGTAATCCCACGGATAATATGTTAATTAAAAAAATTATGGATTGTGCGGAAATGAATAAGCTTACTATGGAGTTGCAAGAGAAAGAAAAAAGAGAATTCTATACGGTCTGGGAAAAAATCTATATAATTGGATAGATAACAAGAATAATAGTTAATATATAATGTAAATATGAATAATGTAGATATGAATAATGGAAGATGGGGAAAAAACGATGCCACAATGTATTGCAAAAAATGCAAACATGATTTGTGTTTGTTTTTTTAATTGTAAAACTTTAATAAAAATTATTTTTTAAAAAATATAATTATTTGCCCAACTGATTTAATTCAAGCTACATTTAACTCCTCCAAGTCCTTGAATCTGTTTTGATCTCATAATCTGATTCAAACAGCGGCAGCTGAAGTGCTACAATGCACCTCACCCTGCCACATCTTTCTTCCCTCTCTCTCCAAGGTTGCCGCGTGGAATCCATCTATCTGAACGTTGAAGCTGTGAATACTCACCGGGACAGACCGGAGGTGAGTGCCGCTGGCTTTCTAAGGGGCTATTCCCTACCCCTCCCCACCTCATGCGCTCATAGCATAGGCACCTATTCCCAAAAGTTCAGCATCAGATCCTGTTCTGACCCAAACCCTTTTCCAATAAAACAAATAATAACCAAAGGAAACAGAAATCTTTTAATGAATCTTACGAGTCCCTGGTTAAAAGGCTGCTGCAAACTAATTAACTTTGATAAGCACTAACCTCGCCAAAACTGTGCGAGACTGCCAAGAATCACAAATAAGAAATATTTCACAACACAAGAGTCTTCAAATACCAACTTCAGACACTGTAAGGTCCACGAGGCTGAGTTTCAAAACGTCTTTGCTTCCTGCAAAGAACGTTTGCTTCATAGCTGGCTTTTATCTTCTTGAAGGAGGGGCCATTACCTTGCAGCCGAGTCGCCCATACTGCTGCAGCTGCTCTTTCCTGCGAGCGATCCTGCGCGCGCACACACTCGGCACAGGCTCATTGGGAACCTCTTTTTCACTACTGCCAGCCCCCACAATCTCTGGAGGCAGCAATCCATTCCCTAATGGTCCTGGCCCCTCATCTGAGTCCTCGGTCTCTTCAGCCGTCCGCACCTGCTGCCAACTAACCACAACAGATCCCCTTTCTTGCTCTGCGAAGGATTCCCAGTTCAGTTGTCGGTTTTTCCAGCTGCAGGGGTGGGGATCTTATTTACAACCCTTTTGCTCATCATGCCTTGGTTAGGCCACGTTTGGAATATGGCATCCAGTTTTGGGTTGCCATGATGTAAAAAAGATATTGAGACTCTAGAACAGGGCTCTTCAAACTTGACAGCTTTAAGACTTGTGGACTTCAACTCCCAGAATTCCTCCTCCAGTCATGTTAGCTCAGGAATTCTAGGAGTTGAAGTTCACAAGTCTTAAACTTGCCAAGTTTGAAGACCCTTGCTCTAGAAAGAGTGCAGAGAAGAGAAACCAGGAGGATTAAGGGAGGATTAAGGGCTAAAACATATAAAGAACGGTTGCTGGAACTGGGTATGTCTAGTCTGATGAAAAGAAGGACCAGGGGTGACATGATAGCAGTCTTCCAATATTTGAGGCACTGCCACAAAGAAGAGGGAGTCAAGCTATTCTCCAAAGCACCAAAAGGCAGGACAAGAAGCAATGGGTAGAAACTAATCAAGGAGAGAAGCAACCTAGAACTAAGGAGAAATTTCTTGACAGTTAGAACAAATAATCAGTAGAACAACTTGCCTCCAGAACTTGTAAATGCTCCAACACTGGAAAGTTTTAAGAAAAGATTGGATAACCATTTGTCTGACATGATACGGTTTCCTGCCTAAGCAGGGGGTTAGACTAGAAGATCTCCAAGTTCCCTTCCAACTTTGTTAGTTCTATTCTATTCTTTCATCACTGTGGCTGGTAAATAAGGAATAAGAATGGATTCAATCAAAGGCTTTTTTCTGTGGCTTAAAGCCCGGCTGTGCACTTTTAAAACGATCTGTATTCAACAGTTAACCAATGTTTGAGCCGAAAGGCAAGATTTAAACTGGGTTTTGCATAAAAGGAACTGGATATTATGCAAGGCTTTAAAAGTGTTGGTAAAAGATAAGACAGTGGTCATATTTGAACTTCTGTGGCTTTACTTTGCTGTCCAGGTACCTTCCTCCTCAGTGAAAGCAGCCAATTCTCAACTATCAATGTCCTCGGCTATTTAGTTTACCTTTCAAAATTTATTTTTAATGCAGCTTATCTCACTGTTGAAGCCAGGCACTAAGTCAGAGGTCTCCAAACTTGGCAACTTTAAGACTTGTCGACTTCAACCCCAGCTATGCTGTCTGACGAATTCTGGGAGTTAAAGTCCACAAGTAAATTTTGGGGACTCCTTCGCTAAGTCTTTTATTAGGAAAAAGCTGCTGGTTTCCGTCCCACATTGTGTAGGGAAAGGACAATCAAGTTTAATTGAACGTTGATTTCAGTCTGGCTCCGCCTACCTCTTTAGCCTGACCCCACCTCCTTTTTTGCGGGGGGTGGGGGATGCGGGGTGAGACACCCCTCTCTGGATCAAACAATGACCTCAGACTTCATTGCTAAGCTCCCCATTTCCCCAAATATTTCCATCCTCTTTGACGGCCTGCAAAAACTAGAAAAACTGGTTCTTCTTGGGCTTCTCAAATCCCAGTTTTCCTGCAATTGTAGAACATCAGGCTTGGATAGCACCTCCGAGGTCATCTAGTCCGACCCTCTGAGGGAAAAAAAAACCCTGCTCTCTCTTTTTCGCTTTTGAGTGCATGACGCCGAACTGATAACCCGGGTTTTTTTTTTTAATTAAAAATTGCTCCCTTTTTGTTTTTCTTCACATTCTCCCTTTATTGTTATTTTTTCTTATCTTTCTCTCGCTCCGATCTAGGATGCAAAGAAGGGAGCCCATGCGCTCATGAGGCGCAATAGCGTGGTCCCTCTGGCCAGTCCAGACCCCGTCAAAAAACCACGCATGAACAGGTTTGAGGAACATGCCGCTGCCTCGGCCGCCTTACCGGTCCATACCTGCCTATCTCCAGAAGGCCCCATCCAACTTCCCACACAAGTTGGTTCTTTTTTTCTTTCGTTGTTGTGGTGGTGGTTGTTGTGTTTTTGTGGTGATGGTTGATGGTGTGTCGTAACTTCCAGCATGCCTGACCCGTCCCGTTCGTGTGACATCTTAGCAGGCCGTGTTCGGTCTTGCTTCGTTGTTTGTTTGAACGAGTTGGACAGCGCAGGATTCTCCTTGCTGGCCTCCTCTTGGTATCATTGGAGGGTTCAAATGTTCTCGGCTAGCGAACCTAACGAACTTGCACGTCCATCAGCAGTGGGATCCTACCTGCGCGCGCATCTAACGCGCAAGCAACTAACCTACGCGCATGCAGCTTTCCCCACACCAGCTGAGGCCTTCAGCGCCAATAAGCTGAGAGGATAAAGAAGAGAAAAGCGCAGGGGCAGGTGGGATAGAAAACCAATCCTGCGCTTTTCTCTTCTTTCTCCTCAACTGATTTTTTTTCCCTCCTCTCAGCTGATGTGGGAGACTTTTTTTACTACCAGTTCGGCCGAAACGGTCCAAAGCACCACTGGACGTGCATGTGTGACTTGCTTCATCTCGATGGGGCAAGCCCCCTTGAGCTGCCATGGAAATCATGTCGCACGAATATGGGGAGTCCTCGACTTACAACCTCAACGGCTGTTCTGACTCAAATCCTTTTCCAATAAGATAAACAATAACCAAAGGGAACAGGAAACCTTTTAATGAGTCTTACAAATCCCCGGTTAAAAGGCTGCTGCAAACTAATTAACTTTCATAAGCACAAACCTTGCCAAAACTGTACGAGACTGCCAAGAATCACAGATAAGAAATA